>NW_027530545.1:12726409-12763909 GCF_008692635.1 Crocuta crocuta | reverse complement strand
ACTCTGGTTGATTCTTCCAGTCTTAAAGAGTCCAAATGAAGCTATCCTTTAACATAGACATAAATAGCAGACTTTCTATTGGTGCTATTAAGAAAACTATTTTTAAATATTTCTCTTAGAGTTACTTTTAGACACAGCCTCTCACTTAAAATCTGTTCCAAAATTTAAAAGTCAAAAAATTAACAAGTCTAATCTATCCCTTCATTCACAAATCTGACCTCTATAAGTCTTCTGACTATGTCAAAAAAATCAGATTTACACTTTAGAAATCAAGATTTGAAAGCACTGAGCTCAAAAGAAAATGCTGTAGGCTTTTAAGGCAATTCCAAAATAAGAATTCCCAAAATGTTTTGAGTGCATAAGCCATTATTAGAACAAGATTTTAGCCTCCCATGGGGTTCTAGCTGGTATATATTGAGAAAAACACTTACATGTTTCTTTTATTTTTGAGATGTTTGTTAATAAGCAAAACTCTGATAATGCTCTATTTTAATAACATTATATATATTTTTTTAAATATTAATTTAGTTTCTCTAGGAAGCTACATTATGGTATTATAGTTTAAGAAGCAAAGGCCTTGGAGATTGAGAGATTTAACATCTAGACTTTGTGGAACTTTGACACTGTTGGACTTTGTGTGAGTCTAAATTTCATCCTGTATGAAATGAGAGCTGATATTTTTAAATGATTGTTGTTTACAATGATTTAAAGTATATACAAAAATGTATTTTAAGGCCTACAGCAGTGTCTCAAGAGAGTAGTCATGTGCATGTTTATAGCCAGCCACATGGCATTGTGAACCATTCTGGGCCCCGATCACAAATCTCCAACTTCCCTTTATTGTCTAAAAATTGCATCAAAAGGAAACCATAAAAACTACTCCAGGATACTTCATTCTCATTAAACTCGAATTTACTTCAGACAAATTCACTTAAAAAGATCTGGTAGCCATGCCTATAGAGCTAAAAATCAGGACAAGGTTTCTATCACCTTCTTGGTAGGAAGAATGCAACTGGTGGTATAAATATTTTTAAAGTATTAAAAATTAAAAATTTTAATTAAATCAAAATTAATCACATTGATTGCATCTTTATAATTACTTAAAGGAAATGCTGATTTATAAATTAGCTACTGATAGTAAAATTTAACAAGCAAATCTTTTGTAATGAAACTCATGCCTCAAAATTGGACCATGAAAGATATAGAAAATGGAGATATTTTACATAAATGGAAAACTCCCTTAATTTATTTTATGTAATTTAAATAGGTATAATGGAAAATGTGATAACCATACCCAAATAAGAAAATATTAGCAAACACTAAAATATACATATTTCTAAAGTTAAACTCTTACATTTGAAATTTAATTAATGTAGAGTAAAAAAGCTAAGAGTAATTTGTTAATTAATCACTATTGTAATCCCTCCTTGAATTTCTGGGCTTATGTCTTTTAGGTAAAAGTATGCAAATATATTTTTTCTCAGTGAGGAAAAGATACATATGATTCTCTAGTATGATGTAGATCCTGGACTTTGGGGAACAGGGTTTTCTTCAAGATCTAAGACTTAAAGTTTTGAAGAAAGTCAGGAGTTAACTAATGTATTTCCTATTTTTAATACCATATATTTTAATATATGAATGATTTTGGCTAACAAATTATCTATGTTGTAATTTTTAAGTCTTAACTTTCATGTACATGAAAATAATTATGTAAATTATGCACATTAATTAAATTATGTAAATTAATTGGGGAAATTATTTTCATAAGATTGTTTGTTGCTATGTATAACTTTAGTCCCTGGAAACCCAGAAGATCAAACTTTTAAGTTAACGTATACACAAATGTATAAACTGTTCCTTAAATATATGTTACTATTTATTATTCTTTCCAATTATTTATAAACCTAGTATGATTATAGTTATTCTTTTAGTGATAGTTTTACTAATAAACTCAACTTTGTGTTCTTTATATTATTTGGATATATAAAATAATTCACTTTAAGTTTAATGTGATTATTTGGTTTTGGCAGCCACCTAGGAAGCTAACTAAAGCCGTTTCCAGTGCAGAAATTTTACAGTTAAAAAAATAAATGAAGAAGACTTAGCCAAACAATTAATGAAATTACAGGCACATTTTTTTCACAAATACTATTTAACATTTATATCCTGTAAGAGATGGCCTAATGAGTTTTATTAATACATATACATTGAATAGCATAATACTTTAAGCTAGAATATGTCACAAACTCTAATGAACATAATATGTCAAATAAATGACATCTCTGACCTCATCCTATTGGCTGATTCTTACCTGCTGTATTAAATATTGCGCCAATGCAGGATTCATTAGCAGTACCTGTCAGCTGTGTAAAAGCTTCCTCCCAAGTATCTGATCAGTACTCTGGTGCATACTTGTTGAGCTTCATTTACAAGAGTGTCAGAAAACTAAATGTATTTTCACAGCACCTTCCAAATCTTTAATCAAGCAAGGTCTAATAAAGCCAAAAGGCTATTTCTCAATTCTTACCACTTCCCCTAGTTCCCAGTAGGATATTTACGAAGATAGCAAAGAAGATGACACACACCTTAGTGGTAAGAGGAGGATATCTATAATCCACATATTACCAAATGAAAAGTTCAAGTGCCATTCTTCACTTCAAGGGGGACTTGAAGGAGGGATTTGTTTTATTACAGGGTCTGCTAATGCCAACTCTAAATCCCTATCCTTTCACAGGAGAGTTTATAAAAATCCCTCTTCTATTTGTGAAAAGGAAACTCTCACAATACTGATGCACAAAATGACATTTATTGACATTAAAAGCTTCATCAGTTATTTCTCAGCAGTCTTTATTCCTTTTGCAGAGGGGTTTATTTTGCTGTTTGGCATGAAGGAAACTGGCACTCTTTGATTTAGCAAAGTCTGGCCTGAAACCAATACTCCAAAGAGTTTCTTTAAAGCTACACATTTTCCAAACACTGGATTGAGTCCTGTGGGTGTCAATATGGGGCAGAAATGAGTCTAATACAATACAAGGTCGTAAAGGTTTGTAAAGATACTGTGCTTTACCCTTGAATATTAGTACTGCTTTTGCACCGGAGCCCATGTCAGGCTGCAATGTATTCAAAATCTGTCTCTTCTCAGCTTACCCGGATTCCTTGGGCCTCATCTCAGTAAATAATGGCTATATACTTTATCAGTCATTTTCTAAGCCTTATAGTCAACCAGTCTTGAAACAAGCGAGCAATGAACAATTAATATCTTCATTATTTAAACATCTGGAGAGCTTCATAGAGATAGAGCTTATACCTATGAGATGCTCTCAAATTGGGCTTTTTCAACACTGGGTGGGGAAATAATTAGTTGTATTTACATATCTGTTTAAAACTCCCTACCACTTCTGACATTACACATGAGTGAGAGATAGAAGTGCATTCCCTACGTTACACATGAGTGATAGAGATAGAAGTGCATTCCCTACCCTCACGGAGCCCACAGTCAAAGAGAAAATATATTAAGAGTGGGTAACAATCCTAAGAGTTCCTGGCAAGTAAGGTGAGGGAAATATTTATAGGCTGATGTGCAAGACGGGAAAGGGCACAGGCAAGTCCAGAGTGAAGAGCAAACTCCTGGTCTTCTCTATCCTTGGTGCCCTGGCAGGAAGGTCACATGTCATCCTAAAGGCAAACCTTTATTGTGAAACAAAACAAAACAAACAAAACAAAACAAAACAAAACAAAACAAAAAACACCCACTGAAGAAATTTAGACAGAAGATCTGTTTTGGTTATTTAAAAGGACATTCAAGTAGCAGAATGGTAAATGGATTAAACTTCCCAGTAATATTCAGTGAATTAAACTGTAAATTTAAATTGTAAAATGTAAGAAATGTCTCCCTCCAGCATTGACAATAATAAAGATATGTCATTTCTTCTTTGATACATTCCATTAAATAGGGCAGTATGGGTAGGATCATACTTTTCATTGTTAGCTTTTATACAGGGCTACATAGTTTGCAAAAATGTAGTTTTGAGAAAAATCAATGAAGAACTGAAATACCTATTTTCTGTGAAATGTGCTAAATGTAGTGATTTGGTAGCCACTTAAGCATAAGAGATAAATTTTAAATGGTTAAAAATCTTTTTGAAACAATCAATCAAAATGTTATCATTGATACCAGCTTTCAAATTTCTAGAAATAATTCACTAATACCAAAGACATGTTTTTTTTTAATAAATGAAAATAATTGTTTACATTTCAAAAACTTCTTGAGGGTCTAGAATTGAGATTAAATCTACTGCCTAGCAGTGATTCATATTTTATATTATTTTACATTTATATTTCAATTATTAATATGACTACTTCTCTTCATGAAACATTTTAAATAATAGTGCCTGATTTCATGTGTTCCTTGTGATCACATACTGTTCTGGTAACCAAAGATTAAATTAGATAAAATAGTATTTAACCTTATCTTCTTTGCGTACTTAGATTTACACAACATGAACGCTGAACTTGGACAGTATCTCATTTTACTCCACTTACGGCACTTGTCATCATAAAAAATGAGCTGCTGTGTTGCTTGCACACATATTTGCCACCCCTGAAATCCTGTTTACCACACTGATTAGACACTTAGGCCTGATTTTTTCTTTTTCTTTCTAACACACGGATGATGGTTTTTCATTGCTGTATCACTCACACTTCTTTTTTAATAAGTGTGCTATGTCTTTACTGCTAAGCAGCTATTATTTCATTCTTCTTTAAAAATTGACCACATTTTATTTAGCATGTCCACAATAAATATTTATTTACTATATTTACTATTTTTGAAATAGTAAATTATTATTAAACTGTGTTTTATTATCATCCATAGAAGTGAGTTAAAGAAATGGGAAGTAAACAAAAGAAATAAAGATTCCAAAATAAGGAAATTTAAAAATTCACAAAATGAACTGGCTTTCATTATTACTGTTGTAGAATAATTACGGTGTAATTCTGTAAAGTGCTTAGAATTTGTAAAATACTCTCATTTTTTAAAATTCGTTTTAAAGCAACGCCATAAAATAAGTTGCCATTAGCTACATTTTACAGATACAAAAATTTAGTTTTGGAGAAAATATGAGACATTCATGGTTACTTTGCTAGGAAGTAGCAAAAGCTAGAGCATGGATAGAGAGCAAAATCTTCAACTTCAGGGCTACTCTACATTCCATTGTAACTTTTATGCCATTAATACATAAAACGTACCAGACTAATACATTTCATCTTTTGTCACTTGGAATACACCCAGAGCAACCAGCCTTTCGCCTCTCTGCTTCTCACTCTCAAATACTGGATTATTTTTCATAACATGCCAAGACAAATTCTAGAGTTTATTTTATTTTTTTAAGATTTTTTAATGTTTTTTTGTTTTTTTTTGTTTTTTTTTTTTGTTTTTTTTTTTCTGACAGAGAGAGACAGTGTGAGCAGGGGAGGGTCAGAAAGAGAAGGAAACACAGACTTTGAAACAGGCTCCAGGCTCTGAGCTAGCTGTCAGCACAGAGCCCGATGCGGGGCTCGAACCCACAAACCGTGAGATCATGACCTGATTGAAGTCAGATGCTTAACCTACTGAGCCATCCAGGCACCGCAAATTCTAGAGTTTAATAACTAGTTGTAGTAATTAAGCCCTTGAAAAATCTAGTAGCAATAAAATATTTACAAAAGGTAAAAATAACACTATGTTTGATATGTCTTTACTACTAAGCTGCTATTATTGCATTCTTCTTTAAAAATTGATCAGATATATATGCTCTCAATTATCTGCGATAGTGAATCAATGAAACAAATACATGCCAGAATAACAAAGTATATTATAAAGTAAATATAAGTTTATATTTAAGCTGTTATATATTTTGCCTTAATTAAAATAGATGCCCTAAATTTAAATAAATGTATTTTTTCTGAGTAAGTTCCACATAGTTGATTAATCCTGTACAGATATTAGCAGGAAAGAAAAAAGGAGAAAGAAACTTTGATACATTTAACAGTATTAGCATTTATTTGATAACACTTTCTGGGCTAAAATAAAATAATGCTATTCAATAAGGATTGTAAAAAGATGCAAAAAAGTCACTAAATGTATGTTTTAATAAAAACATTATGTTCTAAATAATTTTCTTTAGTCTACTATTATAATTTTTAGACAAAAGTATTATAGTCAAGAAGTTNCTACAAATATGTTAATGGCTTCAAAGAGTTTTCTAATATTAGAAATATATTAGATATATTAAATATATTAGAATATAATAATATATTTCTAATGTACCATTTCCCTTTAAAAATAAGATGTACAAGATGGTTCAAGTATAAAAATTAATTTACTGGGAACTCTATCATCAAACATAAAATAGATATGTTCTCTGAAGTGAATATTTCCTATGATTTTAGAACCTCTAGCATTACACAAAATTATTTTTCTCAAATAAGCTATTATTCATTTGCAATTCCATGTGAAAGAGTAATCCTAGATTGAAAGCTAACTAAAAGCAATATGGTCAGTCTTCATATCCTCTGTTAGGAGTGTGATTTGCAAGCAATTTATCAATGAATGTTTAATAATTAAAATGAAAAATAAATTCACTAAAGCATGGGTTGCAAACGTCATTGACTATTATGTCCTATTATTTCCTCTTTAGAGGAAAAATAATCCATCACATAAATGAAAATATAATTCACAGGGGGGGCCTGGGTGGCTCAGTTGGTTAAGCATTGGGCTCTTGATTTTGGCTCAGGTAATGATCTCTCAGTTCCTGAGATCCTGTCCCACGTCTGAAGCAGAGAACCTATTTGGGATTCTCTCTCTCCCTCTCTCTCTCTCTCTGCTTGAGATTCTATCCCTCTCTCTGTGTCCCTCCTCCACACACACACACCCCGCTAGCCCACTCTCTCAAAATAGACAAACATTAAGGAAAAAAAACAACAAAAATATAATTGACATTGTTGAGTCCTTCTCATTTTAATGTTTACTTCATGGACCACCGTTCTCATTTCCTGTAATTGCTTTCATTTAAAACACAAGCTATATGAGAATCTAAAGGACTAAAGTATTAAAAGTACTAAAATCTGACAAAGCTGAATGAGGACACTTGGACATTCAACACTTTTTCATTGACTACCAAGTGGTTGGGATATTCTTTTTCTTTTTCAAAAACCCCTTTTAATTTACCATTAGTGCAGTTTATTATCAGCTTCCAATCACTTCATATTATTTTAACTGTAGGGACTGTTAACAGGATGAATAAATTATTTTTTAAAGGGACAGAAACTCCCTATGGATGCCCACATTTCTCCACAGAGCTGAGATCTAGTGAGTATATTTTTAAATTGGCTTGTAGAATTTATTTGCCAAGGTCACTGGAGTTAGTTCATTGGCTTAGTGTCCCCAACTGACTCCAGGTGAAAACAATTGAATATTTCAAGTGGTGGGTATCTCTCTCATTCATCACCTCAGAACAATTGATCACAGAAATTATGCTTACACAAGAACTTTCCTATTGAGTCTCAACCACTGGTTTTCTTTTCGATGGATTTTTGAGACACAAATATCTCAATTCTTATGTGACAGGATTCTGTCACATATAAAACCAGCTTAAAAAAAAAAAACTAAAAAAAAAAAAGAGCATGATGACCTTATAAGCAGCTTGAACCTCAGTGGACTAGGAATGAGTATATTTAGAGTGGACTTTGGGAGGAAACAACCATTTCCCAAAGATTGTTATTGCTTAATGAGATCCGTGACCACACATGCATTATGTGGGATAAACATGGCTCCCTGCTGGCTCCCCAAAGCCTGCTGACAGTTGGTGGTTATGATGTTAACTCACTTTAACACCCTAGAAATGTTTTAATGTCTTTTTCTCCTATTTCTATAATATTAGACCAAGGCTTGGATCCACCATGTAGAAAACATAATAGCAACATTAAAATAGTATAAGTTGGACAGTCTCTATAGTATTTCTGTGTTGCTACTGTAAGAAATGCTTATTTCAAGAGGGCATCTTCTTCCATTTTCTAAAAACAATTTTGATAATATCTATAAACTGATCAGATAGAATAAAAAATCTTCACCTATTACCTTACTTTACTAAATCCTATCCTGTTAGTAAAGGAAACCCAAGATTAACATTGTACATATTTTGCCTAGAACTATTTGTTTTGATTGCTTTGCAGGAAAGCAAAAGTATAATAGTCTGGTTTTAAAAAGACAAAAATAATTTTTAAAAATGTATTTAAAATTTTCAGATTATTTTATGTAAGGAGTAGCTCTTCTAACTGACGAGTAAAACATGCCTATCAGGCATTCCTCATTGTCCCCCTACCTGAAGAGAAAACAACAGCATCAGCAAAGCACAGTGTTAACATTCAAAAACGATATCTGGTTCAGTTGTTTTCAAAAGCTGTATAGAATGATGTGTGTAGTATTAAAAGATACAAAGCCAAACCTTGGTTTTGTCTTCATTCTGATTTTCTGACAGAAAATCTTTAGCACACACACTGATGAGAAAGCAAACTGCCCTTTATGTAAATTTATCACTTAGAACATTTACTTGGTATTATACAATCACATCATTCTTCCTAGAAAAAAATTAGTGTTTTTCAATAAGTACAATACTACTTTTGGAACACAAAAGAAACAAAAGATGTTCCTTTTGCCCCCACCTGTTTATTTTTTAAGGCAAAATGTAAAAGCCTTATATGGGTAAAAATAAATAATGAAAACCTAAAGCCTTTTGTTTTTAACCCATAAAAGCAAAAATAATGTCATTTTAGTAATAACACCAAGATCAGAATAGTATTCTAGATTACGAATAATTTATTCTCTCTACTTTCAGATACAACATAGTAGTGTATCCCACAGGACACTCAGCATGAACACAAAGTCATTACTTAAAGCACTATCAGTAAGTTAATAAGTAGTGGGAGCAATTTTATGTTTTAATGTAGTCAAATGTCATTTTAAACTATTTGAAAGAAAATAAATTATATTTCTAGAGACTAACCTCAAAAGAGAGTATAAGAATCTATACTGAAATTTATTCCTTGACAAATATTCTTTTCTCCTATTATCCTACTATTCTCCTATTATAGTTCATTACTTATATTTAGAGATTTTAGATGATTTCTTTTGGAGAGGACTTTGAAAATCTCATCTTAAGAAAGAACAACAGCATCTGCATGTCTTATTATTCAAGAGATAATCTTGTATTAACCACACTGAACTACATAACTACTCTTTTTAGGTCAATTCTCTTGTTCCTCACTAACTTTGTACCAGCAATTCCCTATGTTTAAAGGTTCCATCTAGGACAGCAAGAGACTTTGTGGCACCTTTGTGCTAATTAGAAAAAGAAAACCCCTCTGCTCAAATATAACCCCAGACTAGGGCACAAAGCTTGGTAAGCAGAGTGTGATGTGGAAGTCATTGCTCCCTACCATTCCTCTGCCTAGTCCTTTTGAAGACTCTGCAACAGCCTTGGTCTCTCCCACTATAACTTCACTGGTTTCTAAGCATTATTGACTGCCAACTATAGGCAGTAAATATACATATACAGTAATATAATAACTAGCATGTTTTGAGCAGTGATTGTGAATGGTAGTATGTATGTATATATACACACATATATAATGAATATATATATATACATATATATGTAATGAGTATATATACACATATTCATGTTATTTTGAAGAGACAGCATGAGAGGAAAGGGAGAGAGAGGAAAAGAGAGAGTTCCAGGCAGACTCCACGCTGTCCCCTGAGAGTCCCATGTGGAGCTCAATCCACAGTGAGATTATTACCTGAGCTGAAATAAAGAGTCAGTTGCTTACCTGACTGGGCCTCCCAGGCACCCCTGTATATCTCTATTCTATATTTACATCTCTTGGAGCTTTTTTGCAAATAGGCATCCAGAGTTTCAAAGGGACTATGTACCCTGGCCAATGTGACATAGCTAATAAGTGAAATAGTGTGGATTGGAACCTAAACTGACTGACTTCAAAACATAATCTCTTAATCTCAACCTTAATGTTTTTGTTGTTGTTGTTGTTGTTTTAATTACTGGGACTAACTCAAGGGTAGGTTCCTGGATTTTTACATGTAATTTTCTCTCCATATCTTAGAATGGTAGAAAGCACAAGACGGTCTTAGAGCAAAGAATTTGGAGTTTTTAAAGAGAGACTTTTGTCTACAGATAATGTTTTAAATTTCTTTATTGGATTATTTATAACTACTAGGAGGATTTACCAATACTATCTCCCATTTATATCATATTATAAAATCCAGCCAGCCACGAGACAGGAAACAGTCATCTATTACAGTGGGAATCCTGGGATGAACAGTACTGCTTTCCATTCATAGAATGAATGTCATTCTTAAACATTTTCATCATACAAGACCATAAGACAGAATATAGTTACAAAAGCAATCATTATTACTGCTATAAGTACTAATAAACTTTCATTAATTGAGTCCCTAATATAAACAGGATATTTTATAAGTATTTTCTCAAACCCTCAAGACATTATAGTAGATATTGCTGCATTCATATATAAGGAAACTGAGATTTGAAGAGATGAAGTAATTAGCAAAGATAATAGAGCTAATAAGTGCAGTCTTTTCTTCTACAGTACTGCTGAGCACTGCCACAAAGCAGATGCACTTTCCATCTCTCTTGGTATTTGCATTATTAATTCTACTATGTCTACACATACCTAATACAACCTAGGAAGTATTCTGTCCCAGAATATTCATTTTGAACCCAATCAGGCCTGTAGATCTAATATCCTATTTCTAGAAAACACTGGTGATACAGGGACACGATAAAAAAGTAATGAGAAAATAAGACAAATTCAGAATATAAAATATTCTATTATACTCTATTATTGGCAGAAAGATTTCAAAAGATAAAATCATGAAAAAATATGACAGGGTGCTGTTCAATATAAAAAAGTTGAGATAAAATAACCAAAAATAAATTATGATCTATTTAAAAAGAAAAAAAAAAGATTAAAATTTATAAAATATATTTAGAGGAAACTAGAGAAATTTTAAATGAGCCAGCAAGATCAAAGAAAGAGGATGAGAAATGAAGGAAATGATCATTTTTGCTTGAGCAATTAGGGAAGATTTCATGGGATACAGGTATTTATTCAATGTATTCCAAGACATTGCTCTGTGATTTTTCAGCCTATATTGATTTCCTCAATGTCTAGACTCTAATGCTAACAATAGCATTTTTTAATAAATATTGCTAGGTAACATTTTTATATGTAAACCTCTTCTCTCCAGGATTTCATTTTCTATTCTTCTAATGGGCTCTGCAGTGCTCGCTACAAGACTACATAGTTGACACTCAAGTAGATTGAGGCAACAGATGTTTTTTGTAGATACAAGATCTATAAGTCTTCTTCCTAGCATCAAGTATATTAACACAAAGCAAAATGTACTGTAATACAACTCTAGTGTAAACTAAATGATGAAAGGATTATTTCAAATTAGTCGTAGCTCCATGCTCTTTTTTACAAAATTTAATCAAACTAGATGCTAATAAAAATAAGTTTGTCATTAGCCAGCAGGGGGAAGAAAGATCCCTTCATTGGTTACAGAATACAGGCTCGACACATCTTGGTGAGGTGGGAGCCTTTATGCATTATTCTCCTTATTTTATCAGGCAGGAAGTAGACACAGAGAGAGGCTAAGTGACTTGCCCAAGGACAAAGAGTGAGTCAGATGCAGAGCTGGGAATTGAGCCCACTTCTCCCGGTTCCCAGTGTACAGCTTTTCTCAGCAAGCCATAATGCCTCTCAGATGGATCATTTCCTAAAATGTATTAAGTTGTTAAAAATTCAATATGGGTGTTGCATTGCTTCCCAAATAGTTCTGTTTCTCACTAACTTCCTAGAGCTATTATCAGAAGCTAAACTGATGGTTGGATCAATAATCTCACATCTATATTTTTTTAGACAATATGCCATTAAAACTGGATTTATCCAAGCACCTAAGATGAAGCAGACTTTTTGGAGAGTGAGGTTGTGTTTGGCTCTTCTAGCAGGTGGGGGAGGATCTCAGAGTGAAGGAAAGAAAATTGCAGCTCAAAATTGGGAGAAATTGGAAAAAATAAGAAAGAACAAGACTGCATCAACCACCAGAAAGGCTTAAAAACAAACAAATGATAACATAACATAACAAAACAAAATAAAACAAAAAATTCAAGCAATGTGAGGAGTGCAGTGTGGGAGCACTTAAAAAGGAAGAAAATAAAAAATTCCATGCATTGAAAAAGTGGATATCCTAGGCCTTTTGAAAAGATTCTAGACACTTGTATTTATACAAAGCCATGTTTCATTAGCTGGAATTTTACACATTGGTTCATTGGTTCACCTTGCCCATGAGTCATGGGGTGAAACTATCTTTTTTAATCACAAGAGACATACTGTGCTCTTATTGTGCTAACTAAACCAGAAATGGTAAGGAGGCCAGATGCTAACACTCCTGTATATTTTCTGACCTGATCATTGGATACATCACCAACTCATCACTGTGCCCTTTACTAAAGAAACCCAGACTCAA
Source organism: Crocuta crocuta (assembly GCF_008692635.1). NCBI lineage: Eukaryota > Metazoa > Chordata > Mammalia > Carnivora > Hyaenidae > Crocuta > Crocuta crocuta. The sequence continues at coordinate 12,751,299 of NW_027530545.1, read as the reverse complement.
CTATAGAATTTCTTTCAGTATAGCAATATGAAAACTCCCCAGTCAAGATTTGTCCAAAAGATCAAATCCATTCACTATTTCTGGCATATGCTTTTCTATTCACTGCCCATCCAAAAGACAAGATACAAAATCCATCAAGGTTCATGCTCACCTGCAAGATCTGATCAAACCCTCTGCAATCATCCTTCATATGACTTATGAATTATAAGCCATAAGATTTATGAATTATCTGAATTAGACCATTAACTCTTTAAGGGCTGAGATGCCTTTTTAAAAAAGTACCTAAAATTTCCTGAGAAAAGATCAATAAATATAAATTGATTTTATAAAATTTATGTGTTTTTAAGTACCTTTGGAAACAGCGATATTTGAATGACACAATAAGCATCATCACCCATAATCATACTAATTCTGAATTTTAGTCAGCAGATAATCAACCAAAGCAGTGATTACTGTATTAAAATTAAAGAACTGAGACAAGTGATATCTTTTGGACCACTGAAACAGATCAGTAAAGGAATTATTCCTGCAATTGTTTGCCATCCTTAAGATAACCTTCTGCCATGGAAGAAAACAATTTGTTTAAAAGTCTCTGCAATTTCAATACTCCATGAAATTTTCTAGAGCAGTGATTGATTCCAGGGCAAAAATGGAAAATTACGGTGAGTCTGAATCATTCTGGCAGTGTTAGAAATTAAGAAAATGCTCAAAAACGGATGGGGATATCTCAACAGGGCAGAGTAGCCAATCTGAAAGATTTCCCAATGCCAAAAGTAGAATAATTTGATCAAGAACATAAACAATAATAGTACTGAATTATAATAACAAATAATAAACTCAATACCTAAGAGTCTATACTGATGTAAGGAAGGAAGGAAAGAAGGAAGAAAGGAAGGAGGGAAGGAAGGAAGGAAAGAAGGAGGGGTTTTTACTTACAGAATTCCAATTAATAAATGTAGAAAGAATGCGGAAGACATCATCTCATCTAAGTGGTCACGGTAAACATCATCAGTTATAAGGCATATTGACATGTATCTCCTGATATGATACAGTGAACAGATTTCTTATGTACACTCCTGTCAAAAATGCATAACCATGAGATATACAGGTAAAACAAGCTGCAGGACAGTCTACAAAATAACTGTCCAGGATATTTAAAATAAACCCAAGTCATGAAGGTAAATCAAAGACAGAAAGATTGTCATAAACTGGAGGTTTAACTAAAGAGATATGGCAACTTGATGCCATGTTGAATCCTAGACTGAATGCTGGGATAGAAGCAACTCATTAGTGGACAAACCAGTAAAATACAGAAAAAGTCTATAGTTCAGTTAATAATATCTATTGTACCAATGTTATTTTTTTTGTTTTAATAATTGTATTATAGTTCCATAATATATTAACATTAGGGGCAGCTAAGTGAAGGGTGTATGGGAATATACTGTACTAATTATATGTGTTTTCTAAAATTCTCAAATTACTTCAAAATAAAAAGTTGTTTTTTTAAAGTGTGTTCCAATAGTCAGTTTGGATATACTAATTCTTATGTGAACAGAGGTGTGAAATCTAAAGACAATATATGGAAATAGAGTACACACTAGGTTCTTGCTAAGTCACAGCTTTCCCAAAGAAAGAGAAGATGAAACACAAACTTAAGTGTGATCTCATTTATGTCTCAGCATGAGAACTGTCTACCCATTAGGATCATATCTCTGCTATCTTCCCTTCACTATATTTTTCTTTACCTTTCACTCTTTTCTTTTTTTTTTTTATTCCACATTTCAATAATGATGTGTGTGGCAGAGTAATGTTGTTTTCACCATGTGACTGTTACTTATCATGTAAAATATTTTTCATGAGATCCCTGGAATGCTGAGGCAGACTGAAACCATCCATATAGCATTCCCTCACCATTATTAAGAGAGCATCCATGACAATCAATGGCATGTTTCTTCCTCAAGTGACAATTGGGTCTAATAGCATTAATTTTCTGTGTGGTCTTTAAGAATTTTCTCTGCACCCATATTCTTTTCCCCGAGTCTCCCTTTATGTCTCAAAGGAGAGAGGAAATTTTGAAGGCAGAGATGCATAATACTGTTGAAATTCTTCTTTGGTATTTTCTCCCATGCCATGCACTATAACAATTATGCACTCTAAATTTCAAGGCATTATGCTCAGCTCTCTAAGGGCACCTTTTGTCTGTAATGCACCCAGTAAAATGTCTTTCCATTGTAACCCTAACTATTGGTTGATGCCTGTAACTGAAGGATTCCATAGTGAGTTGCAGGCTGTTAGACTGGGTTAGACTTAAATTCATCATCTTGTGTTTTTCACCCCTATAATATAGTGTGTGTGTGTGTGTGTGTGTGTGTGTGTGTGTGTGTGTTTTGCTTTTTATCTTGACGGTCAATACTTAAAACTTAAGGCATTGTGCATAAAAATTCTGATCCTGGGCCACTCTTAAACTATTTAAAGGTCTGGTAAACCTTGGCCCACATTCACCCAAGGCCACAATTTGCTCAGCTGCCTCTTTGGACGATGCGGGTGTTCTCTAATTTACACATCACTCAGGGCACCTTCTGACTAGCCTTGCTCCTGTATGCATTTGTGTTTGCAAAACTTGCTTTACATCTTGCTCTTTAATTCATAAAGTTCAGTCAAATACATCTGAGTGCCATTACTTAACACAATGAGAAAAGAAGTCCTAAGCAGTCTTTTCTGGAACTGGGGATCTCAGAAGCCATAGTCAATCTATTTTGTTCTGTGAAACTACAGAATAAATGTGGCCTATAATTTCCTCTCGCCTACAGGAGGGAGGGAAGAGGGCAGGATTACTGCTTCAGTTTCCTTTATGTAATTTCCTGCTTTTTAAGAAAATGTTATATTGCATATCGAGTTCACTCACATAGTGACTCTCAAGCAAGAGTTTGAGACTTGGAGATAGAGCCATTACTGCTGAATTTCACTAGAAAGAGAGTTTTACTAATCCTCTTTGGCATTCATCTCTAAATCTTGGTGGATTCAAGTAGCTTCAATCTCTGAAAGTTTATTTTTGACTTAAGCGATTTTTTTGCTATTGCTAGATTTTTCAGGTGTCTTGCCAGCTTAACTGTTATCTGAATAAGCTTTGTTTATTTTCCTTGGCTCTTTATAACAGGTTTAAGTCTGTTCCAAGGGGTCACAACATTTCCTGCCCAATGCCTTTTATTCTGAGCATGCAGTCAGTAATTATTTTTTTGCTTTACCTAAAATATAAATAACTCCCTTATACTTATTTTGAACTTTTTCCCATAGTGCTTTCGTTATGAAAGAAGAAAAGCCCTTCAGCAGACCTCTGTGTGATGTGAGGAGAGTTCTGTAGTCAGGGAGTATAAATCATGCCTCGTACCCACAAATACACAAGTAACCCTTCCCCTTCCTGCTGTTTTCAATTACTCAGATTAATTTATTTCCAAACTTTTTGGCACCCCTTTGCTAAAGTATACAGCAAACAAATTTACAGTGAGTCCCAGATTAAATATTAATGCAAAATCTTTCAGCGTCAAATTTCATTTGGTTCACTCTAAAATTTAATAAAATTTTGGTGTTTATTTCATATTTAACTTATTTCTAGGCATAATGTTGATTTTACTACTGAAAATTTTGGAACCAAATTGTTAAAGGGGCTTTTGACAATGGGAATGAAAAATGTACTGAACTTGAAGTCATACACAAATATGATTTCAGTGCATGCATCTAGCAAATGTCTACTAAACCTGCATGTAAGCTCTTTATACAACAAATAAATTGGTTGAAATCTTTTGTTTCAATATCTTTCTTGTTGTTGTTGTTGTTTCAATATCTTATTTAAGCATTTCTAAAACTTTAAATGTCTGAGCTTTGGCTCTTTTTATTTTAACCTAATGTCTTTAGTATTAGGTCTTTCCTTCTTTAACTGAAAGATGTATTGTTTTGAAAACTAAGAAAGCAAGTTATCTTTTTAAACATTCTATGTAATGATCAGGTAGCTTTTGCAACATAATTTCTTTGAATGACATGAAGTATTTCCTTTACAATGCTATTGCTAGCAACATAAAGTAAAGAGTGTCAAAAATGCTGATTACTCCAAGTTGCTTTTATAGCACTAGATGACCTCTATAACAGAAAAAGAAACTGAGTAAGAATATTTTGGGGGCTAAGTTGTACTCTGGGATGTAGATGTGAATATGAAGTTTTAAAACCAATCTTTGACTTCTTCTCAAGGTAAATAAATTACAGGTAAGAGAGCCAAAGAGAAAGAGTAAGAAAAAAAACAAAACAAAACAATGGAATCAAATCCTGAAGCAATCTCTAACTTAGGATGTAGAGTAACTCATATTAATATTCTTCATATTGATATACTTCATGTTAATAGTATTTCCTTCATAGGGTACCTGGGTAGCTCTGTCGGTTAAGCATCTGAACTCTTGATTTCGGCTCAAGTCATGATCTTCTGAGTTCATGAGATCTAGCCCTGCATCAGGGCTCTGTGCTGACAGTGTGGAGCCTGCTTGGGATTTTCTTTCCCCTTCTCTCTCTGTCCCTTCCATGCCTGTGCTCACACATACAGTCTCTCCCTCTCAAAATAAATAAAATAAAACTTTTCTAAGATTTTTTTTTACATTTATTTATTTTTGAGAGACAGAGTGAGACAGAGCATGAGCAGAGAGAGGCAGAAAGAGAAGGATACACAGCATCTGAAGCGGACTCCAGGCTCTGACCTACCATTCAGCACAGAGCCTGATGCAGGGATCGAACCATGAGATCATAAACTGAGCCAAAGTTGGATACTCAACTGACTGAGCCTCCCAGGTGCCCCAATAAAAATAAAACTAAACAAAAATAGCATTTCCTTCAAACACTGTAATCTTTTCTTCACTTTCACAGACCTCCTGGGTTCTGATATTTTTCCTTTTCCATCAGTTTTATAATACCACTCCCTCTCTCTCTCTCTCTTTCCTTTCCTCAACTCTTTTTCCTTTCTAGCTCCAACAAGAACTCAATAGACCCAAATAAGTTTGTTTTATAGCCAGAAGCAATCTTTCCCTGAAAATCCAAACTTGCACAATTGTTAAACTAGTGTTTCATTGCTTGTCCTGGTTTTTGTTGTTTAGTTGTTTCTTTCTCTAGTCTATAAATCACACTGACTGGTACATAGTACTTACTGTAACAGTTATTCAATGAATGTGTGGATAAATACAGAATAATCCAAGGGCCCTGACTGACAAAGAGAAATATCTAGGTCATAAATGCTTACCCAGTAGATTATACACCACTTACTGTCACTACCTCTTTCCTTTCTACAGTTTTCTTGGAATTTCGAGGCAGGGTAATGAGTACAGCCAATAGCATCACACTCACAATATTCCCTTTAATCAAATATTCATTAGTAGGAACTCAACTACCAGAACAAATTCTTCTCAGTTATGTCAAGAATTTGGGGTTCAATGAAAATGAACTCTTAAAAACTCTGAAAATGCCAGAGTTTTCTCTGGAAAAAAAAAAAAATTGCACGAATGAATCTTTATCACACTGTCCAATGCCTATTCCTTCTGTTATTACATTGATTTAGATCAGTGGAAATAATAGAAAAAAAAAAGAGAATTCCTGCCAGATTTACTGTCTGGAATGTAACTAAGTGCATTATTTTAACTAAGCCCCCAAAGAATACTATGAGTCTGACTCTACTAATTCAATTCTGCAGATATGGTATGGGAAAACATGAGGAAGTAGGGAAGATGGTACTAGTAATTCTGAAATATAAGGGAAAAGATAATAAGGTAAAGAATATTGCAGAGTCCACACGTGACCATCACATGCTTTACACTTAGAAACATGCTGCAAACAAATCGATTAAAGGTGCTGCAAAGAGAAATGCATTAATTTTTAAATTCTCTACAATGTTAACTCTTACCTTGAAAGATAATAGCTTGAGGCTGTATTTCATGGCTTATCTTCCCAATACACTGGCTGATGCTGTATTTAGTGTTACAGAAAATCTTCCTAAATTAAAGATATGAGTTGCTCCTCTACCTTGTCCTCATATACACAGCTATCCCCTCATTTAAGCTACCAACATCCTTCTCCAGGATAATTATGATAACCCTTTTACTGGATCACTGTCTCCTTCTTATCTTTCTTTATTCATCAACACCAAGCATGAGCTCTTAAAAATTAAGTTGTCTCATGTCACCTCTGATTAAACATCCAATTGCTGCCCATTATAATCACAACAAAACCCAAATGCCTCACCTTGATTTGCATGGTCCTGTGTGATCTATTCTGACTACATCATAAATATTTCTTTCCTCAGTTTTCCTCTTTCCCAAACACACAATTCACTTCAAACACACAGCCTTTCTTTCTCTAAAATACCAAATTCTTGACTACCTCACAAGTGTTTGCATGGAAAGATCCTCCTTCAGAACTACTCATACTTGTACCCTCTCATTCTTTTGTCTCAGCAAATAGGTCATCCTTCTCTAAAGGCCTTCTATGATTACAATCACCAATCACTTCTCTTGATTACATTATTTAGTTGTATTTCTTCTTAAAACATATTATTTGTTTGTTTGCTGAATGTCTCCTCCTGCACTAAAATGTAAGCTAAATCAAACCAGTTACATTATCTAACTTGCTCACTTTCCTCATTCTCAACCCCTAGAAGAGTGCCCCATACATATTTGTTCCACTTTGTTGAATGAGTGGATGTATAAATGAAGGACCACCAGCCACATGGATTGCTTCAGGAATCATATAATTTCAGCAGAGAAATAAAAAAAAAAAAAACTGAAAAGAAAAGAAAGTGTCCTGAAAATGTAAGGGAATTCTGGTTATACAGTGGGATATGGGATGCATTTTGTTTTCACATACATTATCGTCCTTGCACTCATGGAAGGTGCAATAGACACAACTGTCTGTTTTTTCAAGTTGGTTGGAATGGTTTTCTGTAAAACTCTTCTGGTGCTTTCACAGGCACCCAGATTAAAGTACACACAAGAGAAAAGACTCATGCCCTTCATAATTTTATGCTTTCCCAGCAATGAAAGCAAGTAGGAAGAGTGGAAAAAGTGCTAAGATTCTGGTTCTTATGCTATTGGAATTAATTCAAAAATAGTTGACAATATCCTTAACAAGTACAAATAGGGAGAAAACATCCTAGTGGAAAAAAAGAGCTATATCCAAGGATGCAGATGCAGAATGTTTAAATTCTAAATTCTATCTATTTTAAATGTTGGCCAGTGTTGGAGTAAATGTTCACATTTCCCTCCAAATAAGATTTGTATGCCACTAGTATTATGAGCCATCAACATTATCTGCATTATGGTGCTGGTGAACTCCTAGTTTTTTTGTTAAAATAATGACAATACAAAGACACAGAAAAAGGGCCTGCATTTTGAGTTAATAATTCTATCTATAAATTTTAGTTACTTTTTTAAAAATAAAATCTCAGGAATATGAATGCCCAGTAGCTACAATCATAGTATTTTCACCTGATGAGGCAAAAATCTCACCCATGAGCTGGCATCATTATCACTGTACTTTCAAGAGCTTAATTATGAGAAAATGTCTTAAAAATTAATAGAGTTGAATAAAGTGGAATATTTTAATAAAGCATACTTTCTATTTTAACATTTTCATACCAATAAAATATACTATTAAAAGCTTTAGGAAATGCACACAAGGTCTTAGATAATCTAAAAACCAATTTTTTTTTAAATTTCTAGAATGCATATTTTAGCAAAAGTCTGAGGTTCCCAATTGCCATACTTATTTGGTGTGTGTGGATTGAAGTTTCAATAAATGCTTTCTGTCAATGCACTCTGTCTTAGCATTTTTGTCCTTCCTCTCCTACACATCCTAATTTCTAAGGAAAACAGATCATTCTAAACCCATTTCTGTTATCAGCCTTATACCCACAGTTTTTCTCTTTCACAAATATCTTAAAATACCCTAGGAACACTCAAAGCAAGCAACCACAGCCAAGTTTCACTTCTTCTCTTCTCCTCATCCCCATTTTTAGCTATCTTTTCTCATTTTAAGAAGAAAGGGCTAAGATGACAAATTGTCATTAAAGAAAAACTCAGCGGTAGAAAAATTCTTAAGGAATTATGTATTCATATTTCTAAAGTTAAGCTGTCTTGGAAGTCTTCAAGAATGTCAATGTAATGTGGAAAAGTTAGGAAGAGATGTCCTATTGATTGTAAGAATAAAACAAGAGACGATCTGTGGTACCTTGATCTTACCTAAAGAAGAAATGTATTCTTTCGACTAAAATGAGGTCGTGTTTCAACAATAGCTGTCTTTGGTCTGAAGGCTAAGCCAGCCAGGACAATGAGGTGCATGCATCTCAGGAAGAGATGTCTGACTGTTAATAAGAATACCTTGTGAGATAAAATGTAATGCTGGCATCTTAGCAAGGCAACACACTCTATCTTCTTCAAGTTTTCTTTTTCTTTTATTTTTTCTCTTAATAAAGTTAGAAGGAATCTCATGTGAAAAGGTATTTTCTCAACTCGTTTTCTATAAAGGATATATAGTTATAATATTATTCACTTGTAAATGGAAACTTTCATCGATGCATGACTATGTCTGAGAAAAATAAGAGTAAACAGTAAGAATGTATTAATTAAAATTACTTTTCATTGTTTCTATAGGTAAAGATACCTTTGACAAGTGTTGCATATTTACAACTATTTTGAAATATTTGAGAAATCTCAAGTGTATATAATATATTGTTCAATGTATATGAGGGGGAGAACCATTAAACAATATAAGTAAAACAATCATTACCAACTTAAGTGTTAGCCTTTTGCACTGGTGGTACTTATAAGAATCTGACCTACTAAAGAAATCAACAACAAATGAATAGGCCCATTTATTTAAACACACCATTGCATCTTTTAACCATAATTGGAAACCTAATTGCAATGAAACTAAGTCAATGTGATTGCATGAGAGTTATTATAGTCACATTTATAAACACACCAAATCCTTTAGTCCATTTTATCATGGCAATGATTTCTACCATATATCCTGTGTTGAGATAAAGCCTTGACTTTGAAATAACATTTAGGAATATATTTTAATATTTAAAAAATATTTTACGAAATGAGAAAATAAATCAGTTAAAAAAGCCAATGATGAAAAATAATAAATTTCTAATTACTTTGAATAAAGTAATTATCTGAGAATGAATGAATTCAGGGCATGTACTACTCATCACATTCTGATAGTGTTGTAGGTTCTTATTGTAACCTGTGATAAAAATATATAATTACTACTAAAAAATATTAAATTCCCGTTATGACAGGAATAAAGACATAGGCACATATGACTTACTTTGCAAAGGATAGAAGATAGATATAATGGATAAGCCTTTCAGGGTAATGTGTTATTACTGATGTTTTTCTATAAAGCTCAACTTTAGACTTTTAATGCAAGATCAGTTGTATTATTTTATCACATCTGACTGGCTTCTACCTAATACTTTGATTCCCATTTAGTTACAAGTCAGTTTCATCAATTAGTCAAGTCAGGAGTCTCAGTCAAAATAATTGGCTTTGAATAGAGATAGCCTAAATCAATAGGATGGAGAGAAAGAGAGAAAGAATATTTTGGCATCACTGAATTCAGAACAAAGCAATAAATAATACATATTTACTAACTTGGCCTTGTAGTTATGCCAGAGGGAAAAAGGGAGGCCACCAAATCATTTATGAGGAGAAAATATAGATCTAAAATTGTGAAGGCAACTTATATAGCAGAAAAACTTCTACTAGAAAAAAATATATATAAATTTTAGAAGTCTAAGCTTACTTGTTCTGATGTGTTACAAAATATTCTGAAGGCTTCATTCCTCTTTCTATATAACATAAAGAGCTCAGATGTACTTGAAGAGATTGACATTTTATCCAATTGAGGGAGTACAAAATAGTGAGAACAGGGATTAAATATTTTGGCAAGCACAATACTTTTCAAAAGCTAATGATGTAAATAGACTCATTGGCACATATTGAAATTAGTCCAAAAGTAACTTTTTGAACTCTAATTTTTAGAGATATGTTCATGGTTTTATAATGAATGTTGAAATAATAGAACGGTTGCCTCCCCCAAAGGAATTAACAAACTCTAAAGATCTCCTTCTAAAACAAAACAACTGGAAAATGCCCCCCAAGGCCTGTACCTCTATTCATCCCTATGCCTCTGTTTAATGGGTTTTCATATAGGTTAAATTTGGGGAGTAACAATCCACAATGGAATGTAACAAAGAGGATAAGAAGTATTCCGACACTTTCCTGTTTGATTGATTAATTTCTGTCCACCCTTGCCCACCAAAAACCAAACAACAAAAACATCTTGTTATTTGTACTCTCTGTGCATCAAGGTAGCTTTTTGCCATTAGTCTTATATTAAATATAGGGACCCAGATTTCTTCTTCTAGGTAGTTTTTGAACTGCCTTGAGTAAACATGATGGTTTCCTGATAGAAGTTTGATCCAGTATATTCTGGTTAACTCATTATTATAAAGGACTCAACCTTTTACTTTACTTTTGTTTAGCATTGCAGCTGCTAAAAACATTGCTTCAAATTATAAGTACAGAGGGTATCATAATTACAGGTATTTCAAAAGCAAAAGCATTTTAACATTTATATCCTCCACTGTCAGATTTTACTACAACAAAATATTTGTTACATGGAATTTTATCATTAGAATATTGCATGTTGAGAGTTGAAACATAATTCTGAAAGTTCTTCCATTTCATATTTTTGTTTTTCAAGGAGGCAATAAGCACAAAGATAGACATATTTTCTGGAATTTAGAAATCAAAATTTCATATAAAAAATCTATCTGATTTTTGGGCTAAGAAGATTTTATATGTATATATGTTATTTATATAGTAAGTGGGTTCCACTTACTGCTAAATTAGTTTAACTAATGATATCATGTTGGTACAATCATGTTTAACTTTTAGCATTAATTCTACTTCCTTTGAATGTATCTATCTAAAGGGAAGACAAGTGTTTCCTTTGTGCAAGAATTGTTTTGACAGACAGCTACAGAAGATAGAGAAATCTTTCAATACTGGTTGGTACTTTTTACAATACAAAATCCCTATTACTAGGAAGGAATTGAAGAAAAGAGAGTGCACATTTTAAGACATAAAAATTAATAGTCTGATCATGAAAAAAAAATGATCATAGTAAAATATAGAATGCAGGGAAGATGTAGAGACCCCTCACCATTACAATCATTGCAGAAGACCAAGTCATGTTCAGTCCAGGTTACCTTAAATAGAGCCTAACTTTATGGTATACTCTAGTCTCTGAACAGAAAATGACAAGGCAAATAGCAAGAAATTAATGTTCTGGATCCAATACACTTGCAAACTAAAAATTTCTGCAGGTCTCTACTGTGAATGACAAGTAGCATTTAGAAAGTGTCATATCACGTTAAGAATATATTTACTATTTCACTCACTCCTCACTCCTTCTAAGAAGATAGACTTCCTTCACTTCCACTTAAAAAAATCACTTCCATCTTAAAACTTCTAGCATTCTTAATATTTGAGTTATCTGCAATATTCTTATGCATCTCCCTATTCTCAGAGGTTTAATTATATCCAACTTTACCTTGATGGAAGTTTCTTTAAATTATTTTTATACTGCAAATATTTCCATAAGATAATTAGTATGGAATGAGAAGAAAATATTTATTTTAAAAATTATTATTTTGTCTAAATATACTTTAATCTCTTCTTTCCCTCATTAGTCTGTTCTCTGCTTTTTACATTATTTTTTGTGTTTAAACACATTGAAATTATTCTTTGTTTTCCCATTGTCTCCCTTCATTCTTATCAGTTTCTAAGTAAGCTTGAGAAGAGAAAGAGAAAGAGAGAGAAGAAGATAAAATCTCAAAGGTTACAGAGAATTCTTCAAAATAAAACTTTAGTTTGTGGAATACATGGGTCATAGTTCATTCTTCCTTGAGGGGAGGAAGAGTAAAATTTTGACGGACACATGATTGCCATTTTTAGACGGTTTTGTGGACATATTCATTTCAGTGATTATAACAGCAAGAACTTTAATTATTTGGAAATATGTTTCCCCTTCTTATCTGACTCAGGAATTTTTTTAAAAGAGACTAGTGTTAGATCTCTCAATCCCCTTTATTTTCAGAAAATTTGACAACTTAAAATACACTTCCTTTTAAGTCTTAATCCCTATCAGGCAATACTTTGATATGATATGACATTGTAATATGACACATTGGTTGATGCTAAGTGAATATGATCTATCCTTCACGTTTTGCTGTTAAGAGTTACAAAGATGTTTCCCTTTTTAGATGTGATGAAATCTAACAAGAACTGACATGTACATTATCTTAACTCTATATCAAAATCAATATAAAGCAAGAAAATAAACAATGTGAAATTAGGACAAGTGGATGTATGTAGGTTGAACACAAGCATATAAGTTAAAGTATTATTCTGTTTAAAAAAAATGTTTGTGTTTATACTCATAAACTTACAAACCAAAGAGCAACAGAGGCAGAGGGTAATCCAAGTATTTCTATCTAATTCATACAGTTTAAGAAGTCACCCATTACCCAGTACATATTTGGAGAACCTGAAAGTGATTTCTCATTTTCTGGAATGAAGCTAGCTCCTGCACTACAAGCACACCTGTGTAATTCACATGCCTATTTTATCCTTCAAGGACAATTGACATAAGCCTTTGCAAAAAGCTACATCTCATTAACCTCTTTCTTGAGTTTATATTCCTATATTGTCTGTTTCAGCATTTCACTGGGGAAAGTTTGTCATAATGCAGCATTGTCTTCTTTTTCAACTTTAAACAGAATTTCTCTCCCTCCCCCCCCACACTTTCTTTACAAATGAGACCCATCTTTTTTACATTTGATAGCTACCTCTGGCAATTTTAACTCCTTTTGAACAGTTTGGAAAGTTGTGTTAAATATACATGATAGTGGCAAAATGTTGGTCTACAACTATTTTTACTTGTGCTATCTGATAATAGTACTTTTGATGCTAACATGGTGATATATGACACTACTTTAGTTCTAGGATAAAAGTAACAAACCTTTTCCATATGTCCTGTTTATGTCTTAGATATCACTATCCCTCATGGAACTAAATCTGTACCAAATTATAATCCTTTTAGCTATTTAGTTATCTAACTCAGGAGAAAATTGAGGGTCTATAGTTTAACTTTTTATGATATATACAATTCTCTTCAGGTTTTGGCTCTAATCGCTGCAGCAACAACTCTCTCATAAACACATCTCAAATCACTGAGGACTTAGCTCTAGATGAGGTCAAATTTGCAGAGATTGGGGACTCAATCAGAAAAAGCCCAATAGCAGGAGTCTGCAGTTCCATTATATTTTGCTAGCTCACAGGGCTGAAAAGCTTCATTCTGTTCATCTGCTCTGGTCCAACTTCAAAGATTCTTCCTAAGAAAGGTTGAGAGCTGATTGTTCCAGATCAAAGACATCATCATTTCAAGTTAGAGCTATGTGCTTCCATTTTATCAGTATAGTTTTCAACCATTCCACACCAACTTCAAGGCAAGTTAAGACAAGTTTAGAAGCTATATAGTTAGGTAGGAATGATATGCTTAAAAGACTATCACTCAGTGAATGTCAGATTTTCCAAAGGAACTTAGTATCAGACTCACTAGTGGTAAAGGAAATGCGTTCAACATTTGTTTATAACGACTATAAACTGGTTGCCAACAGCAGGTTGGATAGAAACACTGCAATTCATTCCCATTTTTTTCTTTTCCATAATGAAGCAATGATTTTTAGTCAGTTCATAATTCACTTCATAGAAACACATCACTAAATTCCCCAATGCAACATTTTGTCTATTTACTTGACACTGGTATCCAGATATCCTTTCTATCTTTCTTCTCTTTTTTTTTTCTAATTAAACATTGACAACAAACCAAAATTACGTGTGTGTGTGTGTGTGTGTGTGTGTGTGTGTGTGTATGAATTATACCCCTGATTTTACTTTAGGGAGTTAACCATTCCAATGCTAGTGGCCCAAGTATTCATCTACCTTTTCTTTTTCTTTTTCCTTTTTTCACCCTTGCAACTGTTGTCAAAGACCATCAAACTTGCACAGGGATTCCTGAGTTTCCAGATCAAAAGTTTACACAATCTAGATTTATTAACATTCCCACCTCCTCTCTCCTCTTCTCCCCATGTACATTCCCATTTCAACTTCTACTACCACTCATCAGCTATTTGGGGAAGAAAAAGAAAAAACGAGAAAACAAAAAAACAAGGGCAAAACGTCAGTAGTGCGTAAGCGAATCCTGGTACCCTGAGCTGTGTCACAGACCTTCAGAATCAAAAAAGTCAAGTTCAAGCAGGTGCCTGCGCCCAGAAGCGCCTGAAAGGCTAAACCTCTCCGCTGATGACATGAATCTTTCCTGAGTCAGCCTCTGGAAGGGGCTACAGAAACGAAAGGAGCTTGAGTCGCTGCTTTCTCCCCTCCACACACCCTGGGTGCAGCAGGTAGGGAAGTTAAACAGGAGCTAAGTTGAGGGAACACACACAACGCGGAGAATCCGGAGCCAGCAAAAGCTCGAAGCTATGAGAGTCAGCGCGCAGGGTAGTCTTGGAAAAGAGAATTCTGATCCCAACATCTGCAGCGCTTGGGTTGCGCGGGCAGAAGCGCGCAGTCCAAGTCCAANCCGGTAAATGGCCAAAGGAAAAAGCTGGGGGTGGGAGGAAGCCGAGGACTCTGGCACCTGGTTCTGAAATCCCCCACTGCACCTCTCACCCCCACGAGGCCAGTGATACAGTAGCCAACCGGTCCCGGGGAGCGGGGCCACAAGGACTTAAGTTTCACACTCACTTATCTACCATCATCGCCCAGCAGGAAAGCTCGAGGAAGAAAGGGGAAACCAGGAGGGAGCTATTTCCTTACCTCGGTCGGCTCCCACGGTCAGCACCTTGTCGATAGGCAATAATCCCGAGAGAGTGAGTAAGGCGAGGAGAAACTCGGACATTGTGGTCTCCCGGTAAGGAAGCCTGCGCTGGAGACTGCTCCGCGGCGCCCTCGGCCAGGCGGCGGCGGCTCGGAGCCCCAAATCGAGCAGCGTCATTTGCAAATGTCACTGGAAATTCTTCAGCTCAATGAGCCCAGCCAGTCCGCCTTCTCCTGCCTGGAGCAGGATGTGAAAGGTGTACGGATGCGCGCGTGTGGGAGGGAGAGAGTGTGTGTGAGCGCGAGCGAGCCGCTCGTGTGTCTTGACTTTTCAATGCAGGGTACGTCTGATCTTACATCACGCAAAGAGGGGCAGTGAGAGATGCCAGCGGATGGGAATTCACTGATTAATCACCGAATCCGCCACACACCCCTCCGTCGTCCACATAAATCACATCTATTACTTAGTAAGAGGCATTTAACACAACAGGAAAATACCACTGCGAACTGAGAACACCACAAATCACAATTATGTCGGTCTCCTTGAAGGGAAAGTAACTCCAAAGCTGGTTCTGTAGGGATTTGGGTCTTTGGCGAAGGGGGAGACGTCTGCATTGGGCTAAGCCACCCAGGCCCGCCTAGGAAGCTCCGCATTTAACAGCCAGCTCAGAAATATCAGCTACAGCGCTGGGATGCTTCTCTCGGCAAAACAGATTTGATCCCTTCTCTTCCAGGAAGCTTCCTTACCGGGAAGGAAGGACAAGCCAAGTAACTGAGCTTCTCTTTAGGGAAATGGTTTCCTCTGCTCCACACACAAATGCGATGTTTCTGAATTGCTCTTTTAAGTTTTATGCTGAGTAGCATCTGGGGACAAAGATGCAAAATTTAGTGACTCAGCAGAAAAAAAAAATCACGAAAACAACCCCCAAAGTCATTACCCCTTGCAAAAGAAGGGAAAGTGAATGTAAAGAGGTCCCTAAGCAGGGAATCAGAGAGCAAAGAATCGGCAGTTTGTTTTGCAGCCTATTTCTCTCTTTAAAAAGGTTCCTCAAACCATTTTAAACATGTTTTAAGTATTTTTATTGTTTTGGGTTTTTTGTTTTTCTTTTTCTTTTTCTACATAGTACAGTTATAGTTTAAAAACTTTACCAAACCATCCAAGGCATGAACATGAATCAGTGAAATAAAAAAAAAAAGTTGTTTTAATAACTACTTGAGGTTAATATAATCATCCAAAACCCCCAAATTTTAGCTAAACATTTAGAGATAGCTAAGAAGTTAGAACTCAGAAATCTTAATAGTTGCAGGCCTATTCTTCCTTGTAACATCCATAATTCTTGGCTAAGAACTAAGGTTGAAAAATGTTTAACGTTTGATATTTTAAAACTTGAAATGGATGTAAGGGAAACTATAAGAACAAAACTAAAGAACAGGATGATTGAAAAGCAAATGAAAGATACCTTAAGAACTTTGTGCAGTTTACTGATAGAAGCAATATAGATGAATGTTAGCACTATGAGCTAGCTGTTCATGAGAGCAAAATATCCAGAAACATATTTCTTCTCTTCTAAAGTTGTTACAAGTGTAGTTTTACCTAGTATTGTTACAGTTTCACAATAAGATATACCATATAGGAAATATATATCCTACTTTACTTTATACTAAAACTTTACAAACTTTGGACTGAGTGGCAGAATTCAAAGAGTATGGGACTAGGGTTGGGGAGGAAGGGTAAATTTAGAATGATACTCAAAGTAACAAACATTTCCTTCTCAAATATCCACACACCTCTGTATTCTATGAAATATTTATTATTTCACTGGGAAAAAGCAGGTAGGTGTCTTTCTGACATGATCTCATTCAGTCAACTAGGAGGCCAGCTATTAGGAAATCTATACTCACTTAAAGTCTTGGCAATAAAATGAAGACTGCTAACAAACCATGCCAAGGACATCCAGATTCTGCTTCTTTTCTACTATTATCACTGATTACTTCCCATCTCAGAAATGCAAGGTAGAAGAAAACAGCCAGGAACAGAACAACCAAAGACTTACCATGTACTCAAGTTCTATGACTGAATATCAGTGACTCATTTGCTTCTGCAATGTATGTACCAGCCCTGGATTCCACTGTCAACTCTTAAAAGGGAAAAGTTATGAAAGATAATCAGAGAAATGAATACACAGCAGATTTTGTATTCTAATGTATATTCTAAATATGTTGTATTCTAAATATGTAGTGCTTCCTAATAATAAAACTACTAAGTAAATTAGGCAGAGTAAAAGCCATATGATCTCTTTTACATCATCTGCTTTACTTTTTAACTGCCCTGAATAGAAGAAAATCAAGGATGCATTGTCCACACATTGCCATCAGAATAATAGAGCAAAACATTTTTTTTTTTTTTTTTAGTGATCACAAATCAAATGGTCATATGTGAATGATACAGGACTCAAAATTGTGGTGTAAAATAGTGGCACTAATTGTGGAAGGTTAATTATTAAGTAAAAGGTTAGTGTACTAATGAAAGGTGATGACTTGCATTTAATATCAATTGTGCATTATTCTTAATTCTATCTACAAAAGAAAATTGGGGACCTATTTTAGGAATGTGAATAGATTTACTAACAAAGACCTAAAGGGTATAAAAACTTCACAGTAATTGGGTAGAAGAGTGGATGCTTAGGCATGTTTCAGTGGCCAAGTGGACATAACATATGCATTTAGATGCATGTCAAGCAGATTTTTAAAAACAGAATTATAATAAGAACATAGTTTCATACCACAAAGCCATAATAGTACATAGTAAACATTTTATCTAGTAATAGGTAAATAATTAAACTTAATAGACATATATTTATCATTTAGTAATAGACATATGGTCTAAAGCTGAAATAAGGCCAATATCAAAATGAAATTGATAAAATTGTCTCACATTAAATCACTTTGTAGCTTTTCATTGAAATTGACCAATTCATCAAAAGAGATAGTCTTTATCAGAATCTTTTAGGCTTATAAAGATATAGACCAAACACGAGTTTTAAAATTAAATAATTCATGTCAGGTTTTGAATAACCATCAAGTTATAATGGAGTATAAATAAAAGGGAAGCATAAGTATAATTTTCTATGAAATACTTTATTCCCCATCATATATGCTTTAGTGAGAAAGAAAATTAATAAGTTATATTATTAGTGAAGAAAGAATAGCAAGAGTTACTCTTCAAACTGTTTGTTTCTATGGCCCATTATAATTTCTTCATTCTAATCAGAGTTATTAACAATGACAAGTTAAATAAATTAATTCATCAAACTATAGAATGTTATGAAATCTTTCATTGAGATAAATTAAACAAAGTAGAACCAATCATTCTTACTTTCCGGTCTAAACCAACACACGAATATTAATTATCAGTCAGTGGTAATCTTATACTTCTCAATTAGAGCCACACTTTGCATACATGTGATCAAACATCAGATTTCATTTCTGCTAACTTGATTATTTACTTTTGCTACTGGGTTTGTTGTTTTTGTTGTTTTGTTGTTTTACCATAGATAGTAATTAGTCATACTCTACATGCCTGGAAGTCATGTTAGGGGGAGGGTGTGTGTCTAAACAAACCAAGCCCAACAATCCATCTCATGAAGTGGTGTGTGTAAAGTAGGGTTGTTCTGAGAGCCAGGTTGCTAGGATTTTCTACAGCTATCATTCCAAGGGCTACTAGACTGCCTACGTTCCCTTTCCACACAGAAAAGTTGCCAGGCAGCTGCAGACACAGGATGAGAAGGAAAAGGAAGGCAGGGGGGTAGGAGTTAAAGAAACATTATTAGTGCTTAAGTTTGAAAGAGAGCTACTCTGGACAAAACCGCTAAGAAAAAAGAACTTTAGATTCATTTTATTTCTCAAACTGCAGCATTTTAATGCATATTTTTAACAGCTTTCATTCAAAAGTTTGATAGCTATACATGTTTGATATATTGCTGTTTCAACTAGGACAAGGGTATTCAGTCAAGATAAATAAGATTTTGGTGCAACTTTAATTCCTACTATTTGAGAAGTATTAGGTAGTATGAATACCTGAGGAGAAAATGAAGCATTATGCAATTACCTAATTAAACCTGGAAAATAAAAATATTTCCAGGCAAAATAAGGTTTTCTCTGTGCATGAACCTCACCTTATCTTTACTGTCATTATCTATAAATACATTAAAATATACATATTGCAGTGAAAAGACAAATGATAGTCAATTATAAGTTTCAGAGGATAAATAATAGAAGTTCTTAATGAGTTGATTGTTTTATTTTTTCTCTGACTCTTGTTTGATAACTTTTGACAGTAGGAAGCGAATAAAGGACTTTTTACTTAGACAACATATTTGGGCAACAATTGATTAATATAAATAATAATAATAATAATAACAACGATATGGACTCAAGAGATAAATCCTGTGTTGCTTTTTATATATGTCTTTAGAAGACACAATCAGTAATAATACAATCCATTTGTGTCTGGAGCAGGGGAATACAGAAATGCCAAAAGCTCATCAAATTCTTATCACTTTAATTGTGTGGAAATAGCTCTGAATTTCAGGTCAGTTGCTGCTTATAACACTTGTTGCTTTCAGTGCTTTTTGACTACATATACCATTGGTCAGGTTGACCTCCAGCTGCTAAAATAGAATTAATGTTTCATGCTGAGAGTTGGTTGTTAGTGGTCCATGGTCAGAATACATTTTGTTTGAATAAGCCTTGAAGTCTTTTTCTACCTGCAAATTATTGATTTCTGTCCTTTTAGCTGTCTTTATGCTCCTTAGTTTTAATTAGAAACTCCTAGATTGTTGCTGCTGGAGGGAACATTCAAATCATTTCTTCCAATTTACTATGTTTTATAGATGAAAAAGTTAAGGACAGGAAAGGTGACTACTCTTATGTCACACATCTTATTAATATCAGAAACTGCCTTTGAATAGTTTCCTGACTCTGTCCTGTTATGTACTGAGCTTTGTTGATATTCCTTTAGATTTTTCCTAGCTCAGAGGAGTGGTAGCCCAGGGACTTTGAATTAATTTATTAACTTAATACTACATATTATGTAACAGTTACTCTACTCAGCACCATGCAAATAACTCTATAGAAAACAGACGTGGCCCTTACACTAAACAGAACTTAAAGGCAAAATCAAACATTGTTTTTCTGCTAATGACTGACTTTCCAGGCTCTTGTGGGAACTATGTTGGCGTGAACCACAGGTATGACACATTATGACACAGGTATGATCCCACTGCTGGGATCATCCACTAAAATCAGGGCTGTACTTTCTGAGTAAACATCTTTACAAATAAAGTTTTATAGAGAGACCCGAGACTTCTGCTAAAATTTGACTCTGAATAAGAAATCACAAAACATATATTCAAATTTATTGAGTGTTGTTACCAGCATTTAGTCAATCAGCATATCATATTTCCTTTGATCTAGAACTCAGCAGCAAATTCAGAAATGTTCAGAATTCAAAACATTTAGAAATGTTATCAGTGATAATACAAATTAATCAAAGCTGGTGGATTCTGTTGTGTTACGGATTCAATAGGATGAGAGGACATAAAGAAGACTGAAGAAAGTCTGGTTCAACTTTAATTAATTTGTTTATTTTTATTATAGCTATTAATTGGGAATCTTTTAAATGTTTCATCCACTCTGTTGAATAATTTCCTACTTTATTTTTTTTTAATTTTTTAATGTTTTAATTTATTTTTGAGAGAGAAAGAGAGAGGCAGCATGAGCAGGGGTGGATCAGAGAGAGNTATATATATATATATATAGTTGTTTTGCAAGGGCTTTCCCTCACAATAGGTACCCAGAGATAATTTGTTTTCCTGCTGACTAATGGCTTTTTACTTCTTCCCTTGATATTATTTACTCTGTCCTATATCTGGTCTTCTCTGGTGCTTCCGACATGGAACACTTTTCTATATCTGATGTACACAGGATAATACAATGACAAGGGTGGAGATTAGGTACAGGCAATGTACAGAGAACTGAGAAGATGAGATACCAGAATTATATTAAATGTACCATATGTATATTTTGATAAAATGAATTGCTGTTAAAATGTAACCAGTACTTTGGAGTGACAGTATCTTTGGCCAAACTTGGGTTTTTTTGTTTGTTTGGGTGGTATTTACTTTAGGGGAGGCATTGTTTTGCTTTGTCTTGTTGAGTATTATAATAAGAGTATTTTTTCTATTCCTTTATTAGAAATCTATCCCTTTTATATTTCTTACGTAGTAAATTTAAAAATAAAAACAAACAATAAAGAGAAGAATAAAATAAAAAAGGAAGAAAGAATAGAAAAAATAAACGTTTCCTCATAGTATTCCTTGCTTAATTACCACCAGGAATGGCTTCAGAGTTTGTCAACAGCTACATTTGGGCATGGTACCTGTCACAGAGTAAGTGCCAAATAGGTGTGTGTGTGGTAAATAGAATACACTTGGTATCGAGTTTTTATCTTTTTTTCCCCAAACTTTGCTTTAAAGAATACTTCTAAAACTAACTTTTCCAAAACATTACTTATTTGTTCTAAGTAGAAAATTGTATTTCTCTCATATAGGGAATGTCTTTTGCTCTCTAAAATTGTTTTTCTATTACAAAAATTATACATTTAATCACAATAAAAACTCAAATGCAAAAAGGAGCTCTCTAGTCCAGAACACAATGCCCTAATTTTATGTCAAGCCTCTCTTTGCGGGAAGAAAAATAGTGACATTTGGACCTAGATATATTTATCAAGTTTGTGAAAATGTGTGATATTATGCCTGAATACAGGGAAAGTTAAATTATAGTTGAAAGACCATTAAATGCTTTTATGATGTCCCAATGCTACATTCTGCATTATAAATAGACTTTACCAAAAGGTATCATTCACATCACACTGAAAACTGTACTACATAACAACAACAATAACAACAACAACAACAACAACAAAAAGTAGTAAGGCATTATTCACAGGTACACAAGAAATATAGAAGATAATGAATAGCAATGTTTAGACACAGTATGACCAAGAATATTTTTGGTTGTTCAGTCTTCCCTTGTGATTAAATGCATGTATTTACATTTTTAAAAAGCATCAATTTTATATTTTAGGTGGATATCAATCCTAATTTGTTCCAATTTAACTCCCTGCTTTTCCTTGCCAAAAGAAACTGAATGCAAATGACAAGAAATAATTTCTGTGCTCTTCACTGGGCTTTACCTGAAAACTATCATACAATTATTTGAAAAGAAAACATTATAAAGATAGATAGATAGATGATAGATTGATAGATAGATAGATAGATAGCTCCAGAAACTGACCTATATTCAGAGACTATAGGAGATGAGTCAAAGGATTGTTGTTATCAGTCTTTACTGTGTATCCAAAACTAAGGAGGTTAATCAATTTGGACATTTCTAGGAAGGCACATCTAACTAACGTAAAAAATAGCTTGGAAAAGGTAGCATACTCTATTTTTCATGGAAAATAAAATGTATTAAAGGACAAATAATTACCATGCCTGAAATTTGGCTGGGGGGTTTCTAGAATCAAACACTGTTCAAGCTTGTAGGTTGCAAGTGAAACCAAATTATAGCCTCAAGTATATTATAAAGGCAACTGTCATTCAGGTTTTTTAGGTCTGAAGCTGGTTCCCTCTGCTCTCTCCTCCTCCACAAACTTCAGATTTATAATAGTCACAGTTTTCAAATCAAAATTAGAACACATAACTTAATATTATTGTTGAATAATAGGACAGACAGAATGTTTGTACTCAATATTGTTCCAGAAAATCACTTTTTTGGTCATAATAACTTTGTTAAATCCAAGAGATCTTAGTAACAAATTGTTTGTCTTCTTTAAAGCAGGGTTAATAGGATTAATATTTTCATTATGAGCAAATAGGCTGTTAGACTCAATCATACCTAATACAGGTATCTCAAGTTAAGGACTTAAAAAATGGTACTAGACATGATTTCTTTATTTCCAACTGTGATAGAGGTGAACAAGATAATTAAGGGAAGTGTACATGCCTATTTTAAAATTAAAAGTATACATTAAGGTTGCTTGTGTGAAAATAACAGGAAGAAAATGTACGTCTCTGAGTGATGTGCACTATGAGCACTTCAATGGAAAATTCAACAAGGAGATTAGTATTTAACATGCTTAATGGAGTTCATGTCACTATACTGAGAGTATCTAGAGGCTAATTTTTAACTTACCATGATATTGACCATATTAAAATAAAAAGAAACTTCTTATCTACAACTTCAAAATCAAAATAAAACATTTTCCCCTCTTACTTTAAAGAAAACACATTTCATTTCAGTTAGGTGGCATCACAGGTTTTCATTCAGGTTTTGGTTAAAATAAAGTCTTAGCTACCAAAATGCAGTTCAGCTGAACAGCACACTGGCTACAGAAGTAGATTTTAGTTTTGCTCTTATTTTCTCCTAGCCCCACCCCAAGAAAACATCACCATCATTTGTTCTAACTTCTCTGTGCAAGTGGTAGACTAACTCCTTCTTAGGAATATTATTTCAAAAGTAAGTCAAATAGTTTCTCATATTATTCTGCTTTAAAACCTAGGGAGAATGAGGCATGTGATACTGCTTTTAGTGTTTTCTACAACTAAATGTCTCCATGAAAGAATGACAATTATCTCTGGCATTGAACTCTAATGTAGAAAAAACCTTGTTTAGAATTTTGAAAATGCAAACCAACTCAGCTGTCTACACTATCATACCTTTATGCTTTTAGAATAATAAGGTTCAGAATGCCATTTAATCACACCTTTTTAATATCCCTTTGTCTTTCTTTAGGGAATAGAAGGAGCATGACAAAAAGTACTTTCATTTATTTTACTCAGTTTTGTTCTTTATATAAAAGGTAATATGAAAATGTGCCCAAGGGTTTACCCCTTTCCATCTAAACAAAATCTGACTAGAAAAGGAGGATTCTTCAGTTTATGGTACTTGAGTGCCCCCTATAGGATACTTTTTATATTTTTGTTCATATAAACATTTAAAAAAATGTTACAACGTAGAATTTTATTTAAAATAAAACTAAAATAATAAAAATATACATCTTTGAAATAAACAGTCTGTGATATATTTTCCCTCCACCATATTTTCCTATCTAAAAATCTGAAGCAAACTATCATTGTAAACACTTAGTTGCTTCTCTGCTTTTGCTA
The DNA here is from genome assembly GCF_008692635.1 of Crocuta crocuta. Taxonomy (NCBI): domain Eukaryota; kingdom Metazoa; phylum Chordata; class Mammalia; order Carnivora; family Hyaenidae; genus Crocuta; species Crocuta crocuta. Next base: position 12,727,088 of record NW_027530545.1, on the reverse strand, counting down.
AATTTTGTCTACTTTTAAAGTTCTAATTTGCCTACTTTTCTATTGCACATTTGCATTTACAGTATCCATTACTAGATCTCAAAATGTGCATTAAAATTTTTGTTTATTGTAAGTTTTTTTTGCTTAAAGTTTAAAAAAATACTCAATTAGCTATATGTTTTAGAAAATAAAATAGGATATCCTTGTGTGAGAGGAAGTTGGATTATTAATATGGATGGGAAGAGAATCTTTGAACTGCTTAAATTAACAACTATGAACAATATTGAAATATAAATAAATAAAGCACATACTTAACTATTCCTACAAATTTGATGCCAGGTGTATGGTGCCTGGGATTTCTTGGGCTTTATAAGCCTTTTCTTATTTGTAATATATCCGAGGTTTGTAAAGTGTGGACAGGAACAAAAAGGACATATATTCTAACCACATCCAACTATATCATATTCACTTTGCCTTTATCTAGTTTAAAAAAATACGTATCAAATCTGAAACGTTGTGGTATTTGGTATAGCCCACTTAAGTTGATAGGACTGTAATTAGATCCTTTTTAAAAATAGACTTCTGAGTTTATATTCTATGCAACGTAGATTCAGAAAATGTTATTAATATCTTTGGTTTAGGAAACACACACACACACACACACACACACACACACACACACACACCCACACACTGTGTG
>NW_027530545.1:12657185-12726341 GCF_008692635.1 Crocuta crocuta | reverse complement strand
ACACACACACACACACACACACACACACACACACACACACACAGGTTTGTGGTCCTTGCTAAAACCTTTTTGATTTGTATTACTTTACTTCTGAAAAACAGATGGCAGCCAGTGGTAAGAAAGCAATGATATAAATAGTCAATAAAAAGAAGTCTTAATTCACTTTCTTGCCTCTCACCCTTCTGCTCTCATATTATTTATTGCACACTTGTTAGGTGAAAGGCATGATGCTTGGTGCTGGATTACTCCAGTGGAAAGCCATGGTCCTGTTATCTCGAGCTATATGTCTAATAAGAAAACAGGTCTGAGGAGACTATTAAAAAGTACCCTGTGAAGTGTTACAAAGGAAAATATGCATAATGTAGAGTGGAGGCTTTGATAAACATATCATTCAGTCTCTGTGGAACAAAAAAAGATTTCACCAAGTAGGAGATACTTCAGATAACTTAAATATTTTGCTATGAAAAAACTGAGGGACAACTATTCTAGCAAAAGGAATGTGTTATAGCACACATTTCTTGATAATAAATTTAGAGATAATTATCCAGAATCTAGAAAGATCAGAAGTCATCAGATAATGTAGCATTTTATAAATCATATTAAGTAACGTGTACTTTAGCCTGAAGTCAAATAAAATGTATTATTTGAACATATCAAGAACTGTCCAGGAAAATATAAACCCATGCAAGGTAATTATATTACTTTGGAACCTATTATATTCACATTCTCACATAAACCTGCTGGGATCATCTCTCTCATTCTCCATTCCCCACAGCAGAATCAACCTAAATTCTAGTTTCCTATCTCAGGTTGTAAAAATATTCCTTTATCCATTAAATAATAATTTAAAGAATATTGGGCCAGTTAATCCAATGACCCAGGACCACATCTCCCTGGGCTGCTTACCCCAATTTATAGATTCTAAATTCTTCCACATACAATCTGAATGACTTGGGCCAATTACTTAAACTTTTCAAGTCATAACGTCCAGCTCAGAAGACTAGAGATAATGCTAGAACTTCCAAGTGTACCAATTACTGGATCATGCTGACATCTGCTGTCATTCTGCCAGGCCCTTCACTTATATTTCATTCATGGGGATTTCCCAGGTAGCCTGTTGCAATGTGACCGATCTACTTAATGGCTAATCTATTTAATGATGCCACATGTTCTGGTCAGATCCACTGTCCATTAGCCACGCTTTACAAGACTCACTGGTGCCCCCAAAGGAGGAGATCAATGTACTTGGAGAGATAAGACACAGACACATTTTAAAAAGATAACCAGAGATGAGAGGCAGCATACGAGAATTACAAAATTAGAAGTACAAAGGAAAAAGGTTAAGTACAAGGTACTGGAGGTGGACGATACTGTTATAAAGAAAACTGTGAGAATTAGAATTTCATTTAAACTTCAAAAATCTATCTGGTATTTATACTAATAGAGAGATTGCAGTTTCTTTCTATTTAGAAAATGTAACATAACTATTAAAAACATAATTAATCTATGATTTCAGGATAATGAAAATAGTCTGGTTATAGTATATTAGAAATTTCTAACAAAAAAAATGCAGATTTAACAAAAAGAAAAGTTTGTCCAATTTCTTATTCTAAATAAAGGCAGGCAGCTGATAGATGATATCTTATTTTTGGTATTTAAAAAGTGTTGACATTTTCAAATTTCACTAGCAAATATAAATACATAGATATATATGTACATACATACAAATAGGTATATCTATAAAGAGAGAGATAAAACTTCCAAATTTCTAAGAAAATAGAAGAAAACTTGATTACTAACAAGTAAAATAAACGAAGGAAAGAGGGAAAACAAACATATTTTTAAATAGATGATGACTGAAATAACAAATGTATCTACTGCCACAATAAATATGAATCTGTTAAACATACCAATTAAAACACTTCAATTTACAGATTGTTTCTTAAAATTGTTTTAAAGTTCATTTATGTATTTTTATTTTTTATGTTTTAAAGTTTTATTTATTTATTTGAAAGAGGGCAGAGAGTGAGAATCCCAAGCACACACTGCACTGTCTTCCCCGAGCTCAATGCAGGGCTAGAATCCATGGAATGGTGAGATCATGACCTGAGCCAAAATCAGGAGTCAGACGCTTAACCAACAGAGCCACCCAGGCAACCCTATTTATTTATTTTTAGAGAGAGAGTGAAAGTGGGGAAGGGACAGAGAGAAAGGTGGGAGAAGAGTCCAGAACCTGATTCTGAACTCAAACTCATGAACCTCAAGATCATGACCTGAGCCCAAGATGGATGCTGAAATGATCGAGCCACCCAGACACACATCAGATTGAATTTTTAAATCCAACTGTATATTGTTTATTGAATATCTTCTAGGTAGCTTATAGTGAATAATGTGCAAGGACCTGAGGATGCAATTGCTTAAGGCATTAACAGTGCTTTCCTTAAAAAAAAATCTTTTGAGAAAAAATAAGAGATAAACATAAGCCTTAATACATCAAGGAGAACAATATTGATACCACAAACAATTGAATTCTAAGGAAAAAGCATAAATTAATAAAAAGTATATATTGATAAAAGTTAGATAAAATTAATCATTACCTCATATTATATTTCACTATAGCTTAAAATGTAAGAATTTTTAAAACAATAATCAGAATAGAAAATATTAAAATACTTCAAAGACTTGATGGCTTTGAAAGATAAATAAAGTCACACTTCTTTGCTCAAACTCGTGAAGGGAAATACTAATCATTTTGATTTTGATGAATGGAAACTCATACTGTATCTGTAAATAAAAATGTCATTCTCCCCAAGTTACCCTAAAATATTATGGAATTTCAATTAAATTCCAAGATGATTTCTTCATTTTGAATATGATCAAATGATTTTAATATTATTTTCAAAAATTAATACATATAAATAGCTAAAACAATATTTACTAACAAGAGTAGAGGTGGAATAGTATTAGCACTAAAAAAATCATACAGGAAAATACAAAGCTAGACAAATTAGAGTATGCTAATAATGTAGAAATAAACAAAGGCCAATTAAACAGAAGAGAAATCCCTCAAGTTGCTTAACATAGAATATAATATAGCATACAGGTAGCTTCAATACAATGTGCAATAAATATCAAATAATTTGCTAGCTATTGATAGGATTTTCACATAAATATCACATATTCTCCAGTTTAAATGGTTACATATTAAAAACGATTTAATTTTTTTTCTTGTGTCATAAAAACAAAAATCAGCAAAGCCCAGAGTCAGGTACAAAAACCAACCACCCAGGGCACCTGAATGGTTCAGTCTGTTGAGTGTCTGAGTCTTGACTTCAGATCACATCATGATCTCCCAGTTCCTGAGATTGAGCTCTCCTGTTAGCTCTGCACTGACAGTGTGGAGCCTGCTTGGGATTCTCTCCCCCTCTCTCTGCCCTTTCCTCACTTGGGTGTGTTCTCTCATTTTCTCTCTCTTTCTCTCCCTCTCTCTCTCTTCCCCTCTTTCTTCCTCTGTCCCACTAAATAAATGCATAAACATAAAAAAAAAAATTAGAAAAGACTTTGTAGATAATTCGTGAAGAGATTCCAAAGCAGTGTTTAGGAGGTGTGTTGGTTTGTTTGTTTGTTTGTTTGTTTGTTTTATTATATTAAGGGCAGAAAGCAAATTGGACAACTATTGGGATCATATGCAGCCACTCTTTAAAAAAAAATTGCATTAAGGGATGTAAAGAAGTTGGTATGAAGACTAAATTAATGTATTTTGCTGAAGTCACTATTGAGATCTTAAGAATATTCCAACTATTGGCTAAATATGCAACCTGCAGTTTCAATTAGCTACTCAGTTTAAAGACTGCCTGACTGTAGGTGTTTTATCAACTTGAATATCCCAGAACTTTGAAACTACATAAACAATAGTTGTTTTTTTTTTTTTAATGTTTTTATCTATTTCTGAGAGAAAGAGAGACAGAGTGAGCATGGGAGGGTCAGAGAAAGAGTGAGACGCAGTATCTGAAGCAGGCTCCAGGCCCTGAGCTAGCTGTCAGCACAGAGCCCAACGCGGGGCTTGAACTCACGAACCATGAAATCATGACCTGAGCCGAAATCGGACACTTAACCGACTGAGAGACCCAGGCGCCCCAACAGCTTTTACTTTGAGTTTTAGAATTTACTAAACAGAATCTGTAAATAATTGGAGACAAAGCAAATATGTTTCTTTGTGAGGAACAGCTACTACCTCTTAAGGTACTTAAGTATCTTTAAGTACTCAGTATCTTTAAGAATAAATACACATGAAATAGGGAATTTAATGTAATACCCCCTTAAACTTTTTTCTCCAAGGCACTTTAAATTCATTCATGGCAAAATGAATGAATGAATGAATGAATGAATGAATGAATGCCATGGCAAGGCTTTCAGGAGGTCTGTCTCCCCCAGAAACAGAAAAGCAATGGTAATAGTACATAGTTAATAAACAATATTACACTCCGGATGACAAAATCTTCCAGAATCAAGTTTTCAGATGAGATGAAAAGTTGTCAGGTAGCTGAATGCCTACAGTCAAAATAAACTTTAGGAAGGGTCTTCAGAACTATGTGAATAGACAGTAAATAGTAAACCTAGCTGACTATAGAAAAAAGAAGTCCTTGAGTAGAAGATACAAAGCAATAGTTACAGAATAATGAGCTTCAATCTTTCAGTCTTGACCCTGAAATTTACCTGGGAAACACCGATGAAAGAGAGAACTAGGGTCGTAGCCAAGCAATTTGGTTTTTAAGGATATATACATACATTTGACCTTAGACACATAGTTTAGAATCTTACCTTTAGGGTTTTTCTCTGTGAATTGAGAATAAGAATGCCCATTTGAGTCATTGGTGTAGTTACATGAGATAATGAAAATAAAAATACTTAGTATAATTTTTGGCACATGGTTGAATTCTAGGCAAGAAATAATTCTTGAATCTGGGTCACTTGACACATCAAACCACTGTGCTTCTTAAACTAAAAACACCAAAATAGAAGAGTCTACTAGTCACAAATATAAAAAGATTATTAGATCTCATAAAATCCATAAAGAGGAGTGCCTGGGTGGCTCAGTTGTTTGAGCGTTTGACTTCGGCTCAGGTCATGATCTCACGATTCATGGGTTCAAGCCCTACATTGGGCTCTGTGCTGGAAGCTCAGAGCTTGGAGCCTGTTTCAGATTCTGTGTCTTCTTCTCTCTCTGCCCCTCCCCTGCTCATGCTCTGTGTTTCAAAAAAATAAATAAAAACTATTAAAAATTAAAAAAAGATCCATAAAGAAATAGATTATAGTTGTCGGTCACACATTAAAAACAAAGGATGCCATTAAGTGTCTAGATGGGTCATGGATTCTAAACATGGGTGCACATTAGGATCACTGGAGAACTTTCAAAAACCATAGCTTCTGGTTCCCAGGGTTTCTAAAACACTGTTCCAGGCTGGGGTGCTATCTGGATGATTCTAATATGTACCTTGGTAGAGAATACTAAATGAGAGTAGGAAGATACAAACTAAAATAAAATGAAAAAGGAAGAGGCAGCAAAAAATTCAGTTGAGAAAGATTTAGGATGCTGTGAGAATTAAGAAATTAGGATACTATGAAGAATTCAGATATGTAACTGCAAGTATCTCTCTTTAGATAAAAATGTTACAAAAGAAAGTGGGAGTCAGTGAGAGAAAAGAACATAACTGACAAAAAATATTATATAAATATTTATATAAAGTGAATTGTCTCAAGAAACTCGTTGGCCCTAATAATGGTACAAAAAGAGATTCAATATAAACTTATATCTGCCAAATTAATATTAGACCATTCTGTGTTTTTAGGGAATTTGGGTAAATGCAAAGAATTTAATTCACCACATCTTGCATTAATGCTCTCTAACAAATGAGGGCTGGCAGGAGAGCCTAGATGGCTATCACTATTTTAATAAGAGTTTGAGGATGATGCTTGACAATGATTTCTGGTTCTGTAAACAGCACTAGAAACTGATTAGGAGCAGTCTTTATCTCACTACACTCTTGAAGAGATTATCCTCTGGCTTGAGGTTGCTACTGTTAACAGAGCCTGTACTTCAGGTGCCTCTACCTTTAGTAATCCTAGTAAGCCAGAATTATTTTTTTTTTTTAAAGCTGGAGTTGTTTATTTATTTTTTCAGTGCACTGAGTTAGGTTGTTTGCTGCTCTTTGTCAGCATGCTCACAGCTGTGCCACCTTACTTGAAGTTCTACTTCAGCGTTCCCTTGACATGTTCAGTTTTGCACTTTTTGCTCACAGTTGATAACTCCTTAGTGTCACATACAAAAGGTGCTAAGGAAGTTACTCAGCTACCATTAATCTCCTGAACATGTCCAGTCAAAGGAAATAACTAAGCTATCATGTCAGTGGTAACAGAATGAGTAGTATCCAAGATATTTCTGGAAAACCTAGCATCCATGTCTCTGTCTTAGAGGAGACATTTAGAGACACAAATCATTTTAGAAGTGGAAGAGTCCCTTGGGACTTTCACTTGAAGATCCTCATTTTACCAAGAAGTAATATCAATATCCACAACCTAATAGGAATTTTCCAAATTCACACAGCTAGTTAGTAACAGAACTGACACATTTCCAGATGCTGTGCCAATAGCAAACTCTAATATAACATACCGTTATACCACATTAATTCCCCACTAGCAAATGCATAGAAAGCACAATGAAAAAAAGTTGTTCAAGTAAAACGCCCTTTCTTATTAAGCACTAAAACCCGTTAGGGAGGGGAATGTCCAAACACCAGTATTCAATAATAGCTTGAAGTTTTCAGAAAACTTCCTACACATAAAATGCATGGCAGATTGACTGACAGGGTTATTACAGAACTGAGACATCCCTAACAAGAACTAGATTTAAATAGAGTATATGGCAATTATGATGTGTCAGTGGCTAATGAGGCATTCTCTGTTCTAAATCAATTCTAGGAGTCTTCCGTAACACTGATAAAGCTATACATTCACACCAAAATCTGATATAACATATTCTAAACTTGTAATGATTATGCTGATAAAATATGTTTTACCATAGCTATAGATTTTTTGTGAATTCCAACTTGGTTAATCACTGGATCAACAGCGTAAATCAGTCTTACTGATCTTCAGCCTGTCCTATATGATTTTCTGGCCAAGGAAAGCCTTCAAAAATACTTGCAATAGTCACCATGGCATCAAACAAAGATAGTGGCCACGACAGCAGTGTAATTTTAGCTGGCATACAGTTCTGATGTTCTTATAAGGGCATTTGTCCCTGCAGTGTCCACCTAAATAGGTCTCTAAGATTTTCCAAAACTGTTCACGATTTTACAATCTAATAATATTCATTTCTTAAGTCTTTTCCATCTGACTTATGTCCCTACCAAACCATTAAAATTGTTGTCATTGAAGTCATCAATATCCTTTTAGTTTTCAAATCCCAACAGCACATTTTATTTATCTCTGTAACATTTTTGACCCTTCTTTCAAACTATTTTCTTCTTTGACTTCTATAAAGTCTTTTTACTCAATTATTTTCTTACTTCAATAATGGTTTCTTTCTTCTTCAATTGTCTTCCTTCTTCCACCATTTATGTACTGGTGCTCCCAGATCAAGGTCAGATCCCCCCCCTTTTACTTTAATTATGCTCCTAGTTTATTATAATTTCCACATCCATGTGATTGCATATTTCTGAAAATTTCCATATAGTCTAAATATAATCTAATGATCCATCATCTATCAATCTATCTTATATTCCTATCAACATCTTTAAGAGATATTTTCCCTAAAGTGATCATTTACACCTCCTATCTTATATTTCCTACATTCTCTATCACAGAAATGCCATTTATGCAGTTCCCAAGTCAGAGATTTAGAAACCATCTTAGATTTCTCTCTATTCTTAACCACATACATACAATAGATAAAATGGATACTAGGTTTGTTAATTCTGTTATAAATATAATTGGTATAGACATCCTTTACACTTACACCCACCACTACTATCTTATTTCAAGTTTTCATCTTTGATCACCTAGTTCCTAAAAAACCTTTTACCTATTTTCTTTTCCAGGTCAGTCCTTCTTTCTTTCTTTCTTTTCTTTCTTTTTTCTTTCTTTCTTTCTTTCTTTCTTTCTTTCTTTCTTTCTTTCTTTCTTTCTTTCTTTCTAGTTTACTGTCAAGTTGGTTTGTGCTCATACCCACAAGTGCCCTTCTCCATGCCCATCACTCCCCTTCCTCTCCTCCCCACCCCCATCAGTCCTCAGTTTGTTCTCAGCATTCAAGAGTCTCTCATGGTTTGCCTCCCTCCATCTCCCCCACTATCTTCCCCCTTGCTTCTCCCCCATGGTCCTCCGTTAAGTTCCTCTGAATCCTCCTATATGTGCAAACATATGGTATCTGTCCTTCTCTGCCTGACTTATTTCGTTCAGCATAACATCCTCAAGTTCCATCCATGTTGCTACACATGGCCAGATTTCATTGTTTCTCATTGCCAAGTAGTATTCCACTGTATAGATAAACCAGTCCTTTCAAACTGACCTTCTATATTACTGTCAGGATGATTTTTCATTCTATCAGAGAAACTGAGTGAGACGCCTAAGTTCAAATCCACGCTCATTATTTACTCACTGTATGACCTAAAGAAGTTAACTCACATCCTCTTCATATCACTTTCCTCATCCACAAAGATGAATGGAATCTTTGGATTCTATCTATTGGAATTATTTATTAATATACTTCTTGACTTCTAGCCAGAAAGAAATTTGTGGTTCATCTCATTTACCTCATCGATATATAGATAAGGAAAGAGCAAAATATGCTTTCTTTGCCCAAGACCACAGGATAATTAAATGTAAAAAGAGAAATATATTGATGATTTCCTGCCTTTCATTCAGTGTTGTTTCAATGTACCAATTTATCTTTATTATTTTTACATTTATTTATTTATTTATTTATTATGGCAGAGAGGGAGAGAGAGAGAGAGAGAGACAGAGAGAGAGACAGAGAGAGAAAAGAGAGAACAGAGAAGAGGGCAGTGAGAAGGAGTCCTCTACTTTCAACAAAGTGTAAACAGCAACATGAACACAGAGAATCACAAATAAGAGGCTCCTTCTTCATGTCTCCTATATCACTCTTTCTGAACAAGTCCCACTGTGGTCCCTACAGGTGCCAGGATCCGGATACCTCCTTGGATGACCATTTCAAACTCTTAACCACTCTAACTTACCTGTCTCTCTCTCTTCCTCTCTCCATTCCCAAATATTAAATTGTTTTCTTATTTTCAAGATAATAACAGATACCTTTCAGAGGGCATTTATCCTATGAAAATAAATTTTATTCTACATGCAGGAAGATGCACAGTATAGATATGCAGTATTGAAGATACACAGTATAAAATGAAAATTCAGAAAATAGTTAATAGAATATGGTACATTAATTTAATTAAATAATCAACACCTCAACCAATGTGAAAGTTTCTTAGTTTACAAGATTACATGCAGTAAATGAAAACTGGAAAATATTTATTTCAGTACTAAAAATATAACCATTGAGACTGTATTGGATATTTCAATAATAAATGAAGAGAAACATGGGATAATGGTATGCAGGGAAGATATCCTGTCTGGGCTCCTCTTCCTTTTTGTTATTTCTGATACTATTAAAATATGGTTTTTGCACTATTTAAAAAAACATTAGGTGTTGACCTGATTGTTGGATTATATGGGAGATAAACATATTTTAAAATATTTCCAAAGAAAAGTGACATTTAAAAGAAAACATTTTCTTAGAGGTACCAATTCTCTCATCTTTTCATAGAAATGAAAAAAATAGCTCTAAGCCTTATTTAGTACAAGGTTACCTGTTATTTTGTTCTACTGTCTGTTTTTAAACATTCTCTGTTCAGAGATTAAAATTATTCACTGTACTTCAAAAAGGTGGTGGAATTCAAAAGGAGTTCAAAGTTTATAATACTATTGGCATCCTTGAAATAATATTTTACTCTTAATTTTCATAAATAAATCAAGATTATTGTTTAAAAAGTGTTTGTTCACATTGTCAGTTGGCCCTTATTTTAAGAATGCATTTTTTAGCAAACCCATTAGCAAGCACTCTTCATTTTTTTCTGATGCCAGCCCCTGGCAAACAATCTTTTTTTTTTTTTTTTTCTATTTTTACAGTATTGACTATACTGGACTTTTTGTGTAAATGGAATTATACAATATGTGGCCTTTTATGACTGGCTTTTTAACTTAGCATAATGTTTTCAAGGTTCATCCATGTTCTATGCTCCTTTCTTACTGATGAATAATATTACACTGTATGGATAGACTACATTTTGTTTACCCATGAACCAATTGATGGGCATTTGGGTTGTTTCCACTTACTGGCTATTGTAGGTAATACGACTATAAACATTCATTAAAAGTTTGTTTTTTTTTTTTTTCTTTTTGGGAACATATTCCTTAAGTCTCTGGAGACATACATAGGGGTGAAATTATTGAGTCATATGGCAATTCTATGTTTAACTTTTGTTGGAACAAATTGTTTTCCAAAGTGGCTGCAAATTTTACAATCCCACCAACAGTGTATGGAAGCCCTAATTTTTCTACATATTCATCAATATTTTTTGTTCTATCTTTTTAATTTTAGCTACCCTAATGGGTGTAAAGTGATATTTCATTATAGTTTTGATTTCATTTCCCTAATAGCTAATAATGTTGAACATATTTTCATATGCTTATTGATCATTTGTAGATCTTCTCCTATTCAAATTATTTTCACATTTTTACTTATGCTGTATTTTTCTTGTAGAATTGTAAGATCATATATACACGTATATGTATGATACATGACTCTTATCTGTTATAGGATGAAAATCCATATGCTCCCACTTTTTGAACCATCTCTTCACTTTCTTGATGGTGGCCTTTAAAGACCATAAGTTTGAAATTTAGATGAAATCAATTTTATCCATTTTTTTCTTAATTGTGCTTTTGCTGTTAAATACTAAAGTTTGTGGTAAAGTTTTAATCAATTTGCTCCTGTTTTATTTTTTTTCAAGACTGTTATAGCTATCTTGTGTCCCTTGCATTTCCATATGAATTTTAGGATCAGGCTGTCCATTTATACATGGAAAAACAGCTGTGTTTTTTTTATAGACATTGGATTAATTTTTTATAATTTTGGGGAGAGTATTGGCATCTTAAAAAGATTGTCTTCTGATCCATGAACATAGAATGTCTTTCCACCTACTTAAAGGTATTCTTTCATTTCTTACAACAATACTTTGTAGATTTCAGTATACAAATTATGTACTTGTTTTTTCAACTTTATTGCTATTTATTTTATTTTACTATTTTTACTGTTCATTAGAAAATGTATAAAAATACCATTAATTTTTGTGTAATGTCTTAAAGGCTACACATTTTCTGAGCCAGTATATTAGTTCTAATAGATTGTTGTATGCATATATATTTTTAAATGTTTATTTATTTATTTTTGAGAGAGAGAGGGAGAGAGAGAGAGAGTGAGACCGAGACCGAGACCGAGAATCGTAAGCAGGCCCCACATTGTCAGCTCAGAGCCTGATGCAGGGGTTGAAGTCATAAACCACAAGATATTGATCCCGGATAAAATCAACAATTTGGACACTTAACGAACTGAACCACCCAAGAGCATACTTACACACTTTGTGTTAGCCATTTTACAATAAATTATATTTAAAAATTCTAATTAAAAAATGAATCTATCAAGTAAATAAAAACTCAGTCAAAAATTTAGATTTTTTTAAAAATTTTGAAGTTGGCTAAGCTTTTTTAAAACGTCAAATATAAATTATAGGAAAAGAATTTTCTAATATAGAAATTAAAAACTTTTTTTCACCAAAACATACCCTAAAAAGAATAAAAAGGCAAATTAAAAACTGTGAAAATATATTCCATTTTGTATAATTGACAAGGAATGGTATGAGAAGTAGCAGTCAAAATTAATGAACTAGAGCAGTGTACAAAAATATGAATATAAAGTGAATAAATATTATATAGAACAAAAATACCTTTATAAAATGGTAAGAACAATTGAAGTCAATTTAGAAATGCATAAGAATAGATCTAGCTATAGAAAGGGAAAGCAAAGGAGCAACAAACTTGGGGCTTATTATATGGTTTCTCCATATTATACCAAGGGTGTGGAATTATGGGGGACCACATAATTAAATATATACATAATTTTCAAGTCCCCGTATTTGCGTGGAATACTGGACTTATAAGCTCTTACTACATTACAACAAATTAATAGACACACAGATAACAATCATGTTCAGAGTGGGTCCTGAACCAAGGATTATGATCAGTCTAATATTTTGCACCTGAGACCTATAAGATCATTGGGGAAAACAAAATGAAAAATATAGCATTATGTAGCATTATGTAGGCCTGTTAAAATTTAAGGATAATCATAACAATAATAGAAATGTTATGGTTTAGTTCCAAAGAAATAAAAAAGAAAAAAAGATGAAACTCCCACAGAAAGCATGAAAAGAAAGGAGAAAAGAAGAAAGTAAAACCTTGGTTAGTGTCAAATAATGAGTAAATCACAGATATAAATTCAAGTCATGAATAATAACCCAAAATGCTATTATATTATACTCAATAAAGGTTAGAGATTATGTAATAATTTTAACATATTAAGTTAGAGAAACACTAAAGTGACATTAAAGAAAAAGCCATACTGGAAAATACTAATTAGAAAACATCTGGAGCGGTAATATTAATATCAGACAAAATAGAAGGGAAGGCAAAAATCATTAAAAGAAAAAGCAAAAGGACAGTATCCGAGGATAAAGGGAATAATCCCATTAGAATGTAAAGAAACATAATAATTGCAGAAAGCTTATAACATAGCCCATAGTATATGAAGGAAATAGAATAGAAATATAAAAATTGACATCTCCAAAACATACCCACTTAGATACCAATGAATCAAATAGATTAAAAGTGAACAAGAATATAGAAGTGAATAATGCTAAGTATAAGCTTCATCAAATTAGCACATGCAAATCTTCTGTACCCTTATATAAAGATTTCTTTTTAAATCAAACATAGATATTTTATAACATAAAACATTTAATAAAGTACATATTCTTTGATACCAATGAAATAAAATTAGTAGTTGCCTGCACATACTAGCATATGTTTAGAACCTTAAATGATACCTATATTTTTAATATACATAAACATACTTTTATTAAAATATATCAAAATTCTGTAAATATTTTTTATTTCAGGTTTACTATGGTATAATTGACAAATAAAATTTTAAGATATTTAAAGTGTACAACGTGGTGATTTGATATATGGGTACATTATGAAAGGATTTCCTCCATTGAGTTAATTAAACTCTCACATTTACTTTTCTTTTGCTGAGAACATTTAAGTTCTATTCTCTTAGCAAATTCTAATTATTTACTATGGTGTTAATAACTATAATCACTATGTTATATATTAGATCCTCAGATCATATCCATCTTTTAACTGAACATTTGTACCCTTTTACCAGCTTCTATTTCCTTCTCTCTCACGCCTGCATCAACTACCAACCACTTTCCTACTTGCTGTTTCTATGTGCTAACCTTTTTTTTTTAAGATTCCATGAACATCATACAGTATTTTTCCTCTATCTAGCTTATTTCATTTAGCATAATGCCCTCCAGTTTCATCCACATTGACACAAATGACAGAATTCTCTTCATTTTTAAGACTGAATGTCATTCAATTGTATATATGCACTACATTTTCCTGATTGTGAATAATGCTACAATGAACATGAGAGTACAGATATCGCTTTAAAATAATGGTTTGGGGGCGCCTGGGTGGCTTAGTCGGTTGGGCGTCCGACTTTCGCTTAGGTCATGATCTCGTGGTTCGTGGGTTCGAGCCCCACGTCGGGCTCTGTGCTGACTGCCAGCTCAGAGCCTGGAGCCTATTTCAGAGTCTGTATCTCCCTCTCTCTCTGACCCTCCCCTGCTCACGCTCTCTCTCTCTCTCTCTCTCTCTCCTAGAAATAAATAAAAATATTAAAAAATTTACAAAAAAAATAAAATAATGGTTTTGTTCCACACCCGNGCACTCTCAACAATAGCCAAAACATGGAAAGAGCCTAAGTGTCCATCAAGGGACACATGGATCAAGAAGATGTGGTTTATCTATACCATGGAATGCTAATGGCAATGAGAAAGAATGAAATCTGGCCATGTGCAACATGGATGGACCTTGAGGGTGTTATGCTGAGTGAAATAAGTCAGGCAGAGAAGGGCAAATATCAAATGTTTGCACATATAGGAGGATTAGGAGGAACTTAACGGAGGACTGTGGGGGAGAAGAAGGGGGGAAATAGTGGGAGAGAGGGAGAGAGGCAAACCATGAGAGACTCTTGAATGCTGAGAACAAACTGAGGATTGATGGGGGAGGGGGGAGATGGGCATGGAGGAGGGCAGTTGTGGGGATGAGCACTGGGTGTTATATGGAAACCAACTTGACAATAAACTATTTGTAAAAAAAAAAAAGGTTTTGTTTCTTTGGCTATATACTAAAAGTGGAATTGCTGGAGCATATGGTAGTTCTACTTTTAATTTATTCAGGAACATACATACTGTTTTCCATGGTGGCTGCACCAGTTTATATTTGTATCAAACAGTGCACGGGGGTCCCTTTTCTTCACATCCTTGTCAAAATTTACCTCTTGCATTTTAAAAAAAATATTTTTTTTACTGTTGTATTTATTTTTGAGAGAGAGAGAAAAAAAAAAAAACAAAAAACAAAAAGAGTATGAATAGGGGAGGGACAGAGAGAGAGGGAGACATAAAATCCACAATAGGCTCCAGGCTCTGAGCTCTCAGAAGCCCTGACACAGGGCTTGAACCTACAAACCATAAGATCATGACTTGAGCCAAAGTCTAACACTTAACCAAATGAGCCACTCAGGTATCTCTTACCTTTTGTGTTTTTGATAACAGCCATCCTAACAGGCATGAGGTAGGGAAAGTGGAAATTCTAGGAAGCATATACAAAAATGGTTACATTCATACATATATAAAATGTTGAAAAATCATGGGAAAGTAAAAATGGATGCAGTAATATTTTTAAAGAGACTGGATGAGTATAATTGACTCTATTTTAGTTGTATTTCAGAGAATGAAAAATGTAACAGTCTTGGAAAACAGGAAAACATTTAACTGTATATTTATTTATAAAAGATTAATGCAAAATGGACAAATAAATATTGTGAAATCAAGGCATTGGTTATATGTTTATTATAAAATTTGCATTTTAGTTTTCTCTCTTTTTGTTTTCCTTTATTCATTGTTTTAAAATTAAGAAAAAATAAATTGAAAACCCTGTTACAAGTATCACATCATCTATCTATAATTTCTACCCATTTTGGTGTTGTTGTTGTTGCTGTATTTTTCCTGACATGGAAGTCACATATAAATTAGTAGATCAGTTCACCTCTCTAAACCTTGAGGGATTGGATTAGATGATATCTTGGGTTCTTCCTAGCCATATGATTCTATGAAATCTTGCAAGAGGAGGCATATTTCTTTCACTATGAGGAAAGCCTCTCTCAAACAATTTTAATAACAGGTTCTTTCCTCATGGTAAGCTGATTCATTTTTATTATCTTCATATAAAACCTAACCTGTCTGTGTATGCCAAATACTGCTGTGAAAATGAAAAGAGACTTCTAAGTGCTTAGCATCCTTACAGGATTCATGGATGTGGAGGTGTTTAAATATTACCAGAATTGCATCGGAATAAATAACATTCACCTTGACTGTCTTTAGAAAGTAGAATTGTTCTCTCAGCACTCCAGTAAGTATTTGAGTGAAAGAAAGTTTAAAAATAAAGAAAAACAGGAATAACTCAATTAACAAAAGAAAAAATGGACAAGCAAAACCCTAAATAGTTCCTTATTCATGAATCTGGGGAACATGGGAAGAATTGTTCTCATTTTATGACTTAAAATAATCAAATGAGTTAAAAGTTTGGGATGGAGAAGAATCACAAGGGAAAAAGAATGAGCCAGTGTTAGGATTCTTTTTCCATAAAAGATATCACATGGTAATCAAGAAAGAGCAGGTTTCCATTGCACAGGAGCATGAGGAGGCTGTGGGATGCTGGGAATGTTCTATATCTTGATTCAAGTATTAATTATATGGTGTTTGCCTTATAATAATTGGGTAAATTATACAGATATCTCCTATGAACCATCCTACATAAAATCTTAGATGGATATACATATATATTTTATACATATCTGTATCTAATTTTTATGTAGGATTGTTCATAAGACACAAGTGTATAAATTTCCAAATTATATTTTTATTATAAACAGATAACATTTTATTAGTTATGCATACATATATATATTTAAACTATATTGATATATACTTACACATATCTGTCTTCAAGATTTTATGTTGATAGTCCATTCATAGGTCATAACTGTATAATTTACCAAATTACATTTTAATTGTAATGGATGAATTTCCATTGCAGTAATAAAAATTTTAAAGCATGTTTCTTACAAATATTGTCAAATAATAAAAAAATAAAGTGATAAATATCAAATGTTGATGAAGTAGCAGAAAAGGTAAATCGCCACACACTGCTGTTATGCGTGTAAAGTGGTAAAAAATATTAGGAAAAACTGTTTTTCATCATTTAATACAACTGAAAATGTAAGTAGAGTTCTACACCACAATTTATTCCACATTCTTGTACTCTTGAATCCACCTATTATGCAGCCACTTCTCTGAGTGTCAAAATTAAACTGCCCATCGGGTCCTTAAACTTTAGTAACCTGACTCTAGGGAACAGTCAGGTGGAGTAATCATGGGAAGGTTAAAAATAAGATCTCAGCCTCAGCTCTAGCAGTAATAGCACTTTGTTATATATAATAGCTAATTTACTGGCATTTGTCTTCAATGAACTATTTAAGTCTTCCACTAGATGATTTAAGCTTGGCTGAGGCAAAACCAGATCTACTTAACCATCATATCTTCTGTGCCTACAATATGTAAAATAATAATAAGTTATCAGTAAATCACACGCAAATTTCTAAAAAATATTTTTGAGGGAAGCTTGAAGGAAAAGTAGGCTCAAAGTGACTCTGTGATTCACTGAGCCCTCTGGGGGCAGTGCCTCCAATGCATTAGGACAACAGTGGTGGTGGAGGTGGAAGACAGGATGTTCATGTCCTGGGTAAATGGGCTCCATACTGGGTATCATGAGATTGGTGAAGTGCCATCCTACAGCTCCACAGTCAGGAAGGAACTTGGCATGGAAATCCCTGAGTGGCACTGGAGAAGACAGTAGAGATAATTTATTACATTGAATTGGATGTATACAGGAAACAGCTTCTGGATATTCCACACTAACATATAACTGTGAGGGGACTTAGATCTGACCGTGGGACCTAACTAAAGAGGCAGGCAATGCAAGTGCAAGAAAGAGATGGGTTATTTAAGTATAAAATGCAATATGTGATATAATAATGGAACTATATATCTGAATAGGCAATTTTCTTCAGCAAACTAAGTCTGCTTTTCAAAAAGCTCTCACTGAAATATTTTAGAGATATATTGGTTATTCTTTAACATACTGCCCTGAAAGTAATTTAAGCCATTTTAATGACCCTAGAAGCTTAATCATAAAATAATATTATTTACTTTATTTTAATATTTTCATTCTCACTGGAAATACTGAAATAGTGCCATACCGTCTACATTAAATGGTCTCAGAAGACCAAGATATATGAGATTTTATACTTCTTGATCATTTTTTCCCTATTATTTGACAGGCATTTATCACTAATTTCTTCTTTGGAAATACGCCTCTACCACATTTTTCTTTTTTTTTTTAATTCCCTCACCTTTGAATATATATCTAATTATACTCTTTCAACTTTCTAATCTTCCATAAGGTATGAAATAAAGATATTATATCAGATATATACTATATTATATCAGATATTTACTATAATTACCTCTAAGATAATTAAGAAGAATATCAATAAGGGAAGGTGTTTTTTTTTTAATTTTTTGGTAATAATAGTACAAATTACAACTAGAATTTATTGAGCACTTTTTAAGTGCCAGGCACTGTTCCAAGTTCTTTACATATATTATCTCATTGAATCTTCATACTAATCCTTTTAAGTAAGTGCTATTCTCATTCTCATTTTACAAATGATGAGACTGAAACACTTCTAGGCCAAGATTAAATATAGAGTAGGCCTGCATTTCATACTTGAACAGTCAGGCTCTAGTGCCTGGAATACTTTCCATCCATCGATAAGTCAAATATAGGAGCTTAGTAAAGCATCTCCTGTTTTTAACTATGAGGACACTTTTCTGAAAAGAAAAAAGTATACTTGACAAGAATTTCATTTATGAAACTTCAGGGGAAAAAGCTATATACTATAATATAAAGACTTAAAAGTCATAATCATCCTATCAAGAAGGACAGGTTAAGACTATTAAGAGTCAAGATCCTCAGTTCAAGAATGTCTGAAGTCGTACTGAACTCAATGATTAAACTCTACATTGCCAAGGGTATACACACCTTCAGTCTTATTTTATTTTACTGAACTGGCAAGCCACTACTTAGTGAAATGAGGCAGCAGGTCTAACTGATATACTTAGGCTCATCTATGGCCCTAAGGTAGGTTTTCCATCATCAGAGATATTTTGATTGATGTTTAATTCCACTACGATATTTCTTGAGATAAAGGTCTGCTGTCTATTTTAATGACAGATTATGCTGGAACCTCCAGAAATGATAGGTACTATTTTATGATGCTATGTAAACGAAACTAATTTTAGATTCCTCTTTGATCCCTCAAGAAACCTAATATTTCTCATGTCTATACCAAGCAACACATTCTGACTTGCTACTAATGCTAGAAATGACAGCTCAAGAATCTTACATATCAACCAGTAAGTATGAACCAATGATTCAAAGACTTTGTGTATATAGTTGATTTTAAAAGGCTGAAAGGAGCATCTGGGTTAAGCTTCTGACTCGATTTCAACTCAGGTCATAATCTCACAATTCATGAGTTCAAACCCCACATTGCGCACTGTCAGTATGGAGCCTACTTGGGATTCTCTCTCTCCCGCTTTCTCTCAAAATAAATAAATAAATTTTTAAAAAATTTAAAAAAAATAAAAAACTCCAAAACTATTGTATATTTTAGGTTTCTTAGGATTATAAAGATTTAATTATAAACTATAAACACCTGAAAATAATTTACTTCCTTCAAAGTGGGATACAAAATGCAAGATTAATCCTAGTTATCTAAGAAGATCTTACCTTATACTATAATTTCTCTCTTGTGGCTATCTAAATAAGAATTGTAAAACTACCTGAAGTCAAGAGACATTAACAAGACAATTTAATATCATCTATTGTAGTCAAAGAACTATGTTAATAGAAAATAAAGTTATACTGATAATTACATTGGCCAATTAACTTAAATTATTTTATTCCATAATTTTATTGTAGATTTATCCTCCCACATTCTTAAAATGTGGATTTTGAAAAAGATAAGAAAGCCTATATGCATACTTGCATTTTCTGGCCTCAAAAATATTTATTTTAGAAGTATCTTCAGCTACAGGGTCAATGTGTCCCATGTTTTCCATAAAGCATACAATTTGAAATAATTCTAAGAAGATTTGAAATGTCATTGAATTTTGTAAGGCTCTTAGATAATTTTATTTTAAAAAAGGTTTTAAAAGGCTTTATTTGTTAAAGTAGTCACTCCCACAGAAGAGTCATTAGTGAAGATGTCATTGAACGTATGAAACAGCTTCAATTACAGCCAACATAATATGTGATCTGGAGATGAAACATAAACAATTAAAAAAAAAAAAAAGGAAAGACTATAATGAACACATCCCTAACTCAGAGTCTGAGTTACTATTATGGGATTCTCAAATGAAATAAATATGGGACTAATTGTTTGTCTTCCCCTCAGCAAATGAGGTTAGATAATATCTTGCAAATAAGAAGCTTATTTTTAACACAGATCCAGAAACAGAGTGCATACAACTCATGTGTCACAGGAATAATCAGAGAGCTGCCTTGTGAAGGTCAAGTCTGTCACAATGAGTAGATGATAATATTTCATAAGTTTAGCTCATTTCTGAAATAAATGTTTCAACTGATGATCAAGTAGCAAAATACACATTTCTGTATTTATAGTCATCACAGCAATAGTCTATTAAATGCAGACTGATGTCTGTATCTTACAGAGGATCTGATAATCTGAAAATACTTGTCTCTTATCTAACTTGGTCTCACAAATGCTTTGATTACAAGTATTGTGCAGCTAGAAAAAGAAAATGTACACCTAAGGTAAGTTATTTCCTTGAAATCATGCAACAAAAAGTAGGAGATCCAAGGCTTGCATTACAGTTAACTCACCTCACCACCACCCAACCTAAATTTGCAAGTAGGATTGTAGCATGCATACATAAAAAAGTGCCATAGAAAGTAATTCCAAGTATAAATTTCCTAGGATATTTAAATTAAAATATGGGTTCTTAATTCAGATGGCAACTTTGCTTTATTGTATAATAATACTGAGTTCACAGGTTAATAAGATCAGCCTTTTTATCTGCCCCTCAAAATGGGACCACATAATTTTATATAAAGAAAAATATTAAATAGCTGCATCTAAACGGTTTCTATTTTTTTCTTTAGAGTTATGTGATGTATATGCTTGTATATAATTTTTAAAAGAATGAGATAATTTAGGAACTATGAATATTTAGCAAAAACATTCTATCAGAAATTCATTATCAATGCATAATTCTTCCTAAGACTATCTTTAGAATAATTATAATAGAAGTAAAATCTCTTAAAGATACAAGCTTTAAGAGCTTTGCAAATGACCCAATCTTTGTTAGCAAACAATACAAAAGAATATGTAATAGTATAATAGCATAAGACTGCCAATTGACTCTGTTTGACTTTGACAACTGAGCATGTTTCTAGAGAAGTCACAATATATTGGTAGCTCTTTGCCACCAATTTAATCTCATTCTGACCACTCAGCAGAACACAACCATCCAAAGAGTGAAAGTGATCATGATGTCAGTAGGGATGTATTACCAGTAACTGCGCTTAGTTACCAATTTATCACAAGATGGTATCAGTGACAAAATAGGCATACTGCCTAATGTGGCTGGCTCTTCTAGAATGTAACTAGCTCCTACTATGACAGAAAGGTATGGTTCCACTGTTCCCAGCAGTACCATTTACTTAGAATTTTTAAACCTTTAGATTCTTGTTTCTCATCTCGGGGAAACATCCCCTCCAAGCTATTCGTTTTGTCTCACACTTCTAAGGCTCACATCTTACCTATGCCCAACCATCAATAAACTCTACTTTTCCTATTTGTTATTTAAAAATATTCCATTTGCTCTATAAAATATAGACATAAGACTTTTGAAAAACTAGCTAGGCAACCTTACACTTATTTGTCTGGGCCTTAGATTTTTCATTGATAAAATGGCTGATTCTTAATTTTACCTCTAACCTCCTCTTGCTCTAATATTCTTTAGTTCTGTGATCTGACTCTGTCCTGCCCCTCCCAAGGCATATACAAGAAAGTTTCTATTTGCACTCTTTCCTATTCCAGGAATAAACTAAATCTGTAACTAGAGCACTGGTCCCCATTCTCAGAGTGTCCAAGCAAGAGATACCTTTGGACATAAAGATAGTAAAAACCTTCTTTTGCTCTTAACCTGTTTCCTCTACTCTGTTCCTCCAATAATGCAGCATGATCCTTAAATCTTATTACAAATATGAAATTAATGCACATTATATAAAATGCATTGTGCTGGAATGTGAGAGAGATAAAGTATAAAGTATAAAATATATGATCAAAATGCATTATTTCCTGCTCTCAAAAATTTTACAACCTATTTGGGAAAATGAGGGAGAATAAGCACATAATGAAATTAAGACAATAGTACAAGGTAGACTAGAGCATGGTTCAGAGGGAATGGGCACTAAGCAGACAATAATAAATATTTACTCAAATATTATAGACACTAAAGAAATTCAAAGGAAGGTAACACAGATCATAATGGGAATGAGGAGTCTTGAAGGATGACAAATAGAAGCTACGTGTTGTACATATTTGCCCTCTCAGACACTGTCTATGGATGAGTGTTCTTGGTACTTTATATCCTTGCTAGCATTTGATAGTTTCCAATGTTTAAATTTTGGGGAAATTCAATAGGTAAGAAATAACATCTATTATATTTTTTTAATTCACATTTATCTAATTATTAATAGTTTGAACACACTGTCATGTTTATGGACACATATAACCCAATTATGGGGGGCTGCCCATTTTATGTTGTTGATCATACAATTATTTTTGTATTTGCATATTATCACAAAGTTGGGGTGCTTGTGGTATGTGCACTAATGAGGTAATACAGATGAAGTGAATCATCTTGTCTTGAAATTAGCTGCACAGTCAACACTATTATGGTATATATTTAGAAAAAAAGATTCTCACAGATAGAGCATGGATACTTCGACATGCGTTAAATGCATTAATTTATATTTCAAGGCTACTTGAAATTCTGGTCCACCATGAAATCATGAACTTGTGCCAGCATGTAAATCAAATCACTGCCTTCTTCAACAAGAATAGCTTGCTTTTTAAAAAAGTCAGCTTGAATAAATATTTTGCTTTGTTCTATATCAGATTTACTTTTTGGTTCAATCACTTTACCTCATTTCAGACAGTAACTAAGAGTTTGAGAAATGGAAGTCAATCCATGGGCCAAACTTTGTCTAGTTTGTTATATAAGTTTCTGCATTTTATATGCATATTTTAATGCTTTTGATATATATGTATATATATAAGCATATGTAATATATGTATATGGGTGTGTATTGTTTTTATATGTTTGCACTGTTAATTTTATGATTCTAAATAGAAATTACAGGAAAAAATTAAAACTAGTTTTATTTGCTTCGTATGACACCTAATATTCTCCCACGTAATCTAAAAGCACTCCATTACTGCTTTATACATATGATTTAATAAAAATAATTATAATGACAAGTACATCTGAGTTAATTTTTAAGATTCAGTAAATAATCAATAGTATTTGTTCCTTACAAGATGTTAGGTACTCTAAAATGTACCATGGATATTCAAATATGATCTGACACCTCCTCTGGATGCAAGGAGGAAGATATGTAAGAAACGAGGGCAATAAAGTGTTCCATGTATCCAGAAATATTGATTTATAAAATACACTAGGGGTTCAAAAAAAAAGTACTGCTAACAGGAATTTGGAGAGAAACAAGAATATCTTCCTATAGGCAAAGATTCTTGAATCCCTTGACCTCAGATATTTTTCTTGACGAAATTTACCTTCAGGAATATTGTAATTTCCACCTTAAAAATATATCCCAGGTGTTTTACATACTATTAATTCTATATAGAAGACTTCTTTCTGGGGATATTTGTCTGTTTCTTGGATGCATTGTAGACTGTTATCCCCCTGATTACACAGTAACTAAAATAGGTACCATAGGCTCTAACTAGAACATAGGACCTAATCTGCACCCAAAAAAAGCTTTTCAAATTAAATAATACAGATTCAAAGTCCAGCAGGACATACAAATAAATTGACCCCATACTGTTCTAATCCTCTACGTGTTCTTGTTTCGTGTCTGTCCACCTACTAACTCACTGGTGTTCAAAGAAAGCCCCGTATTTGTTCCCTTTGTTATCCTGTCTAGATATATGTTTTGAAGTTCTATCTTGCCATGTCACTTAAGAATAATGAACAATGTTCATGTACATCTTCACAAACATAGAGAGTTCTATAAAGCTGAACGTTATAATTTTTAATACTTTCTTTGTTCCTTTTCCTATGATTGCCTGTTTCTATTTAATTCCTTTTTTTTTTTTTTACAAATAGTTTATTGTCAAATTGGTTTCCATATAACACCCAGTGCTCATCCCCACAAGTGCCCTCCTCCATGACTGTGAGGATATGTGTGTTTTTAATTTCTAATCAATTTAACTCTTTTTCCTGTCATTGTTGTAAAGTACAAGTAAAATACTGTAGTATATTTGACCTTTTATTCCTGTTTTCCCTAAAAAGTACTGATTACATCAGCTACCTTACTCAAAATGGTTCTTTTGGGGGACACCTAATAAAATTCTAAGCCCATTTCATGCTTTCAGACTTATAGCATGTTTTTTTAGGTAAACATCTCTGTTTAAAGAAAAAATCCAAAACTTTATAACAGAAACACTACTTTCCATAGAAAAGTTATTCCTAAGATCTTAGCCTTTAAAGAAAACTTCTGGTATTTTGGAAGCTGAATTTCAAAATAGAAGTAGGCTAAAGTGGAAAATTTAGGTAGGTCTGGGACTCTGAAATGCCACATTCTAAAAGATAATACCAGGACCCCAAGAGCATTGCTAAAGATTTGCTCTCTGATAATGGAAAAAAAATTATATTTATGCTCTAAAGTTTTTTTGTTCATAATTTATTTTAGAATATTTTAAAGGTTGTGTTCTGTGGTTAGAGGTATGCATCTTTAAAGGATGCAGTCTATAAAATGGAGATCTTTGAGGCAAATCTGAAGTATTGAAATTAGATTTGCACCATATTTGAAAAAAGAAATTAAAGAAACATACATCAGGTTATTTTGAAGGACAAGTAAAGTTTCTCTAAAAAGCATTAGTTTGAAAAATTATTCTCCTAACGTCCAAGGTTAATTATGACAGTAATTCAGCTTCAGAAAGAAAGGTTTCAANAGTTGAATGGTCCATGCTTTAAATGATAGCTATTAACCTAAAGTTTGGATATTTTAGGACAGACTATGCAGTCAAACTACTTTGTAACCAAGATAGAGTCATGGTTTCTTTCAATTCAAATCAATTACATTTCCAAAAATGTATTCTAAAAATAAATACCTAACTGCATGAGACAAATGTATGTAGATATGGATACAGTATATAAATTTTTGTAATAGGAAAACCTTAGAAATATTCTATTACTCATCAAAAGGAGCTGGCTAACATAAGATGAAAAAGCAAGTTGCAGAACATTAAAATATAATTTTGATAAAAATATTATATATAAAATTTTATAGCTATATATACCTGGAAGATTGTATATCAAACTTTTATAAAGAAATTATCTTTACAAAAATAACTTAGTGAACCAGGATGGACAAGAGGAAATGCAAGGGATTTTCACTGCATCTGAAATGTTTTTTGTACAGTTTCAATTTTACCATGCTTTTATTTTGCAATACTTTAAAAATAAAAATAAAATAACCCCAATAAATATCATTTGAAATATTCCTATAGTGGGCAGTTACGGGGTTAGAGACTGGTCCTGTGTATGCAGTCCAAAGATGGTGGCCCACGGAATGACAGAGATCTGTAGCTAGGTGATAGATTTGGAGATAAAGAACAAATAGACACCAGAAATCAAGATTAGGTTCTGGGTCAACTCTTGTCAAACAGTCAAAACTTTGTAATCAAGATATACATTACATTGTCTGAGATAAGGTTAGAAGTCAAAACATACAGACATCCACGTGTCTGGGAGAACAGTGTTCTTAAATGCCAATGCCATGTCATGGTCAAATTTAGTAAGTAGCCGGAGTACTCAGTCCCATAAAGCAAGGTAAAGTAACTCATCTATAGGTTATGTACCATGATGCCTAGAATGGCAAATAAATGATTATAATATTCAGACAAAAAATAAGGAGGGCATGATAACACAAACCAAGATATGCAGTTTGGGCAAAATAGAGTCAGGGAAACAAATATGCATTCCATTTAACAAACAAGTAGACCAGGGATATCAATAAGGGGTGGAATCTTCATATTCAAGGAAGTGTTTTCTAAGTTTCTAAGTGAAGCAGAAATGAATTCAAGGGTGCTGCTAGGGTAGAATAGCAAATAAAAATGGGTTTCTAAAATTGGGTTAGTGATCAGTAATTAAACTGGTGGGAACAGAGACTGTCAAATTCTACTCAAAAGCAGGATCTTCATATTCTTATTTGCAGTGCAGTAATTTGGAAAGAATGTAAATATTTTTAAATCATCTTGTTCGTGGGCTAATTTTATTGCGCTCTCCCATTGTGGACTACCTAAAAATAGTCCTACAACTTCCCACTTACAGTTTGTAGATAATTTTTTATTTAGTTGCTCTTTTTCTCTTTGCTCTTAAGATGTATTCTTCCCCTTTCTTGTGTTTTCACTTCCTCACCTTTAGATTTAAATTTTCCATTTTAAGGCCAGTTATCTGTCCCACGTTGATGTTATCCATGCATTTAAGAAGATCCCCACTTGATCATCCCAGTCACTGATAAAAATCTAATAATGGACCTCAGACAGATTCTGAAGTATCACTCAGTATCCACTCCCATTCCTCAGGGCAGGGAAAACCGATTAATACCTACTATTTGAGTGTGACCTTCCAAGCAGTTGCACACTCATGCTCTAATAGCAGGATCTCAACCCTGCTGTGCTGCTCCCTAATTAATGTCCTATAGGACTGAATTAAAATCCTGATTGAAATAAAGATCTTATATCTATTGCTTTTCTCTAAGCCACAGGGGCTGTTACTCTGTCTAGAGGGAATTGGATTAGTCTGATATGATTTGTTCCTCATACAGATACATTTTTAAAAAATCCCCCTCCCCACCGCCAAGCTTATATATGTTCGCAAATTGAAAGTTGGTCAATAAAAAGAACACACAGCAGGCTTTGTGCTTCAAAATTTTGCACTCTGGATACAGATGTCCCTTAGCGACCAGAAGAATTAAATGCATTGTAACTTTTATTTTTAAGTGCCAAGATCAATGTACAGAAATACATTTGCTCATCATTTTCTGTAACTTTTCATGCTAAAGATATGAATAAGCTTCAGTGTTCATTTATTTGCTATTTTACTTCCCTTATGCATCTTAAACAGATGTGTACAGAGGCATAAGATGTATCCCCAAATCTGAAAATTGGTCAAAAACTCTGAAAACTTCTTTAAGGAAGATGAAGGATATGATCTTAAAATACCTCAAAGAAATAAGAAGTACAAACTTACAATCAGTTAATTGCAGTAATTCTTTCTGATTAGACTTGAAAAAAAAATGCTGCTCTGTATTTTACATTATTTTTTTTTAATCTGTCATGATGATTACACCAAAAATATACAGCACTCTGAAAAACACTTACTACTGGAAGCTCTACAACAGGTAACCAAATATATTTTGTAGAGCCCTTAATCTTTCAGGATGTAAAAAATTATATATGCACATGTGAGTTGTACCAAATTATAGAAATGTTTTCTTTTAAGCACTGCTCAAGTAAATAAAAGGAAAAAAAAAATATGACAAGAACTCAAGGAAAATAATCAGTAAATATCAAGTTATTTATGTGACAATAAAAGTAAGATATACTTATTTTTCCTATTCTTTCTGTAAAGATCTATTGAGCACCTACCATGTATTAGGCACTGATCCAAGCCCTAGATATACAGGAGGCAACAAAAAAGATAATATTTTCTTATTTCCTGTAGTCTACAGTATAATGGGAATAGACCATAATCATATAAATGAGAAAATTAATATAGTACATAGGCATTGGTAACTGATGTGGAGAAAATGAAGCAAGGAAGAGTTCAGGAGTAAAATGTTGTCATTTAAATAGGGCTTACAGAAAGGACTTCACTGAGCAAAAATTTAAGAGATGAGGAAGCAGGGCATGTAGTTATCTAAGGAAGAGAATGTTAAGGTAGAAGAATAAGAAGGAGTAGATTAAGATTTTTTAAAACTTATTTTTTTTAATTTTTAAAAATGTTATTAAGTGACCTTAATTAAAGTGGCCATTGTGGCCTCCTGTGGAGCTAATGAGGAAGAAGAACAAAGTTACTACATAGATAGATAGATAGATAGATAGATAGATAGATAGATAGATAGATATAGATAGATACCAACTAATTTTAAAATGAAAATATTGTTTTTGATTACTTAAGTAGATCACAGTATTGGCATTAAGAATGTCACAACAATAAATTTGTATGTACAAGGACAATGCTTTACAAGTAAAAATGATTTTACTGAAGGAATATTATTTTTTTAAAAATCATAGTAGAATTTACACATTAGAAAAGTAACTCCATGAACAGTATTTCCTCATTTTATTAGTGATATTTTGAGAGGTACGGGCAGGAAAGATTTTCCCTACATGTAAGCGTACACACCCACATACTCACATTCAACACACACACTGCTAAACCACAGAAGTGATGGAACATTACAGTTAGCAATTGAAATTCAAAAATGTTAACTCATTTCACCTTTCATATTATTAAAATATATATGGAATGGCCAAAAAAGTAATTTTAAATAATTATGCTTTATATATTAGAAGAAAGTGAACACATTTGTCTTATTTAGAATAGCTTAAATTATGAGGTTTAATGAACTGAAAAATCACCCAACATGATTGCCAAATGCATGCTATCCTTTTCTCCCTCAGAATTAACCATACAACTTTACCACTGGCACCTATACAAAAGAAAATCTATAATGCAGGGCATTTTTCAAGGTGTATCAGTTTAAAGGCTTAAAAACAGTGCAATTTTATGGAAAGGGAATGGTCTTATCCTTTTCACAATTTCAATGTCTGATTGAATCAACTCAAGCATTTAATCAATCATATTACATGTAAGGCCAACTATAACATGACTAAATTGTCAAGTTAACCTTCTGTGGCTGTAATTGGCATAATGCATTATCCAAGTTGTATGAAAGACATTAACATAAAGTATGCAGTTTGGAATCCAGAAAAAGATGGCTGAAGATGATGTGCTCCTGGGTCATATGGAGAACAGGATCAGAACATTCTATGATAAGCCCTAATTGACAAAGGTGATAGAAATAATGACCTCCAGTTAACGTTATAGAACAGGGCAAAGAAAACAAAAATGTGTTAGGGCAAGCTAGGTGTATTCATCATAGAATGGCTTGTTATCACTATGAATTACAGGCACAAAGAAAAGTGCTTAATACTAATGAGGTGATACTTGATCACTCAAGTGATAATCAGAGGAAAATATCCCCACTAAAGTAGTATCTCTTTCTTTCCTGAGTCAGAAAAATTCTGTGCAGGTTATAAACTTACAAAAGTTTAGGCAAATTTGTAAAACGAGAACCACATCAGAAAGACAAATTGTTTCATGGAAAACTTTAGACTTTTATGATTGACATTTTCATATACAGCTATTTTTCCCAACAAACCATTCTGATAGAGCAATCTACATATAATTATTAATATTATAGTTGGAAAAAATACATGTGAGGAAATTAATGACAAAGAACTAAAGGACCACATTTTCAAGTGTCATAAGTGTTACTGTAAGTCAAACTAAAACTAGCCAAATTAGTCAAAATTTGGTACTATTTTTCATATCGTACTTTTTAAAAAAATTCTAGGGTGGTAATTATTGATATAATTGTGATATTTACTCCCACTATTTTGAAATATCAGACAAAAAACAAATTTCAACTGAGTCCACCTCTTTGTGATTAAATAGACTGCCAATAGATTGCCTAAAAAATTTTATTTCTGTAAGAGTTATCAAGGATTAGTGTCTACCAGACAGAAAAATTATGTGAATGGAAGAGTCCCTCCACAAAATCAGAAACAAAACTACAAATGGCATTTCTGAGAGATGAAAACATTTCATATCATCATAGTAACCAGTTAAAATTATTATGCTGACACTATGTACTAAATATTGGACATGCAATACTTTGAAGACAATAACTACTGAGGATAAGAGACTATTTTCTTTACTGTTACATATTGGTATTTTTGAAAATCTAGGAGACATAAAATCATTCTTTTTTTGATAATTAACCTAGGATGTGCATGATTCCATATTTTTCCCATCATGTGTCATTTCTATTTTCTGGAAATAAAAATTTTTAACAGCTTGAAACACATGATATTATCATCTACCTTTACTATGCCAGACATTATGTATTTTTTGGTTAAAATTAGTTTTCTTTTGAAAACTTTCCTTTGGGTGATGGGAGGTAAAGGGGAATAAGAAAGCAAGTTACATCATGAATCTCTATGTACCTAATTGCAAGTAATACCCACATTTATATTTAACTAGCTTAAGTAAATATAAAAGCATATGCAAGTATTCCAAATATTTTACTATTGAGTCCATTTAGGATTTTTCTAGAAAATAAAGAAAAATAGAAAAAACAGACCTCTGTGATTTCATCAAATACTTTTTTAAAAAAAATATTTTTTTTTATTTCTAGGAGAGAGAGAGAGACAGCGTGAGCAGGGGAGGGTCAGAGAGAGAGGGAGATACAGACTCTGAAATTGGCTCCAGGCTCTGAGCTGGCAGTCAGCACAGAGCCTGACGCGGGGCTCAAACCCACGAACCGGGAGATCATGACCTAAGCGAAAGTCGGATGCTTAACCGACTAAGCCACCCAGGCGCCCCTCATCAAATACTTTTAATTCACATGAGCAGTGGTAACAATTTAATAACTTGCACAGATGGTAATCCTAATATTTAACTTGAATATATCATGAGTTAAACCCACATGAAAATAATAGTGTATAAGATTTTTATTAAAGATATTTCTTGACAGGGGTGGGGGAGAGGGGAAGGGGAGTGATGGGCATGGAGGAGGGCACTTGTGGGGATGAGCACTGGGTGTTACATGGAAACCAACTTGACAATAAACTATTAAAAAGAATAAAATATTTAAAAACTTAAAAAAAAAAAAGTTATTTCAGAGGCGCCTGGGTGGCTCAGTCAGTTAAGTGTCTGACTTCAGCTCAGGTCATGATCTCACAGTTTGTGAGTTCGAGCCCCGTGTCAGGCTCTGCTGACAGCCAGAGCCTGGATGGAGCCTACTTTGGATTCTGTGTCTCCCTTTCTCTCTGCCCTTCCCCCACCCCCACATTCTGTTTCTTGCTCAAAAAATAAACATTAGAAAATTTTTAAAAACAGGATACTTCAGTTACCTTCCCACACACTTATAATAATACTGTTCACCAAAGGGGTAATGACAACTGGTAAAAGAAATCATTCACCCCACATTAAGAAAATCTGTATTAGTAAAACATGGGCATTACTTAGACAAAATAATGATGTCCTGGGAAGAAGGATTTTAGATAAAAGTAAAAAAAAAAAAAAAAAAAAAAAAAAAGACCATGGCTGTGTATATTAATAGAGTAATTCCATGTAATGGTATAATATCCCAACCTTGCCATTTAACTATTTTTATATAGGTGAGATACTAATACCCTTCCCGTAGGAGTTTACTAAGTAATTTATTAAGTCCTCTTTTGTTTCTGAGAATCTCTGATGAATAAAGTACTGATCTATGTGTGCTCTGGGTTGGACTTGGTCTGGGTTGAAATTCTGAAATGACCCTGGCACCTGGAAATGTAAATTATTTACTTTTCAAGCAATTAAAAGTAATAGCCCAAGCTATGGGTGCCATATCAGGATACTGAGATATAACAGGTCTGATATACTTACCCATGAAATTTTATCAAAATCTTCAATTTAGAGAAGAACAATTAGTATTTTCACATCTAAGTTTATTTTATTATGTGTGGAAAAACCTGGTCAAAATAAAAATTCAGCGTCCTCTAAAATAGGTATATAAATTATATTTTACTCAAATACTAAGGTAGAAAACTTTGGCTCATTCCAGTGAGTGATCGACTCAAAAACAATCACTCTCCTTATAACTGATTAGATATTTCCTTCTTAAAATGAATATTTTGTTTTGACTCTTTTACCTAATAGAAATGAAATTCAAGGCTAATATCATAGACATATAATTTAAAAAATCAGTATGTTTCACCAATAACAAAGTAATTTATAATAAAATGATACATATTTCAACATTTAAATCTTTAGTTATATTCATATAGGACTAGAAGTAATTATGCGCTGATACGGCTACATAAAATTATGATGAACACAATGGCTATAACTGCCAACCAATATAAGTATTCTTTACTGACTACACACATAAGCAGCTTTGCTGTAACAGCCAAAGTTTTTTTTTTTTTTTAATTTTTTAATGTTCATTTATTTTTGAGAGGAGAGAGAGAGAGAAGCTGGGGGCAGGGGGTGAAGGGCAGAGAGAGGGAGACACAGAATCTGAAGCAGGATCCAGGGTCTGAGCTGTCAGCACAGAGCCTAATGTGGGGTTCCAAATCACGAACCATGAGATCATGACCTGAGCCAAAATTGCATGCTTAACCAACCGAGCCACCCAGGCACCCCAGCCAAAGTTTTTTTTTTTTTTTTTTTTTTTTAATGACAATAAGCACTTAAACGACTTCTGAACAAAACAAGTATCTTCCCTTGACAGCATCATAGTTTTATTCCTAAAAAAATTTTGTGTATCTCAGAACTGTAGAAAAAAATGTTTGTGTTCTAGATCAGAGATTATAAACACTTTATTTCATCTACTTGAACATCCAGCTCCCTAATAAAAAGTTGTGTACAAAACAGATGAGTTTTCCCTGTGAGAGACTAGAACTATAGTTATTGTATAACCAACTTGTTGGTTACATATACATAAACTCAGTTATCTCTGAGGTAAGTGCCATGAGTATTAGAGGAGAAAGAGGTATCTCAAACCTCTGGATACCTTTTAAATTACTAGAGTTTCGTTTCTTTTCTTTTCTTTTCTTTTCTTTTCTTTTCTTTTCTTCCTTCCTTCCCTTCCTTCCTTCTCTTTCTTTCTTTCTTTCTTTCTTTCTTTCTTTCTTTCTTTCTTTCTTTCTTTCCTTTCAAGTTTATTTATTTGTTTTGAGAGAGACACACACACACAGTGTGAGGATGATAGGGGCAGTGAGAGAGGGAGAGAGAATCCCAAACATACTCTGTCCTGACAGAGCAGAGCCTGACATGGGGCTCAAACTCATGAAACTGTGAGATCCTGACCTGAGCCAAAACCAAGGGTCAGATGCTCAACCGAGTGAGCTACTTGGGGGCCCCATGTAGTAGAGTGTGTGTGTGTGTGTGTGTGTGTTTCCTTTTCCTTCAGTTGCTCTAAGACCTAAACACAATGCTTGATTTGATCAGACTGAGTGTTCTAGGTAGGGGTAGAGAAGAAGGGATCATCACCTGGATGTTGGTCTCTCCAATCTGGACTGTCCCTGCAAGAGCTGGAGAATGCTTTTCTTTAGAGTGAAGCCTCCTGGCTGAAGGAAGGTCTAGTCAAGGACTCTGGGTATTTCAAGAGTTATGTCAGGCACTGCAACCAATCAATCCTTGGAGTTCATGAAAGTTCATTTAGCCTTTAAGAATCTCAGTTTCCTTATCTGTAATGAGAGGGGAGTGGTTAGTGATCTTTAATGCCCTTTCTAGCTTCAAAATTATAGAATTTCAGGAATCTGTCAGGAGATTACCCTAATATTATCACTTTCAAAGTAGCAGGAATGCCTGAGACCAGTAGGGGCTCTGAGAGTTAGAGGTAACAGTAAATGATTAGTCATTTCCTTTGCTTATGATGCCAAAAATGCTCAGCCCAGTTGTACATAGGGCTACAGAATGGAAAGGAGTCAGATCAGACCAGACAACCACTCCACACTCCAGACCTAGAAGTAGCATACCCTAAGAGAGGCAGTAGAAAGAAATATGGCTCTGCTATCCTCCCAAACTGGTATGTTTAAGATCTCTTCATTTGTTCCTATGGCAAGTATCTATGTGTTTTAATAAGGTAGAATTAGTTGCGTGATCCATCCCAACCATAAACTAAACAACCAACTAACCAATTTATGAAAATCAAATAAATTACCTATAGAGGAAAATGATATGTGCTTCTAAAATAATAAATGTAAAATGATAAAATTATTGACTATTAGATGTTGATAATCATCATATAGTCAGTTGAATATCAAAAAATATTTTGATAAACTACAAATTATTTTTGCTTCTTTTAAATAAAAGTTCCTGTTGGTAAAAGATTGTTTGGTTTACTAAAAATGTTATAATTTTAAAACTTATTTTCTTACTTTTATATTATTACTCAAAGGCATGTTGAAATGCTAAACAAAGCTAGCTATGAAAAAGTTTGTATTCCTATACCACCTGGAGCATACATCTGCTAAAGTCCTAAATATACAGTTTTAATTGTTTATCCATACGACTGTATAAGCTATTTGATCAAAGGAATTGCGTTTTACTGTTTCTACATCCTTAGGATCTAGAAAATTTGGCCATAAAAGTGCTCAATAAGATGCAAGCTGAAAATGAAAAGAAGTTCGTACACAAAATTACTGTAATTCTCATTTAAAACAAATATAATTACTATTTTGGCAAATTTGTACATCTCTCGCTCTTTTTTTTTTTTTTTTTTTTTTTTTTAATTGCATATATTNTGTTTAAAAGGCCAGACTGGACCCTGGTTACCGTAAAGAGACCAGGGCTCTATGGGGTCTGATAGTAACTATCATTCAAACCTCTGCATCAAAGGCACAGTGCAGGGAAAGACTTCCCCAAGAAGTTCTAGTGGTTGTGGGCAGACTTTATCCAATAAGGGCGTGATGCCTGGGGGAAGACTGCTGGAGCACCGTGTGCATTCACTGCAACTCACCCTGGCTCAGATCTCATGTGGCCTAGGATGAGTCCCCAGTGCCTGGGACTTAGGGGGATGGACAGGGCCCCCACTGAGGATTCACAGCAATGCCAAAGCCACGCTGCTCCTAAGCACATTCCCTGATCCACTGAAGCCAGAGCTCAAGGAATTGGTGAAGAATAAAAGCAGAAAAATATTTCTTTAGCCCAGAAGGCTGACCTATTGCCTGTATAGTTCAGGTAAGGCTCAAATATGTACTGGTTGCTACATTCTTAAACGGTCATGACTGCATGTAAATCCCACCAATAGTTAATATTGTACTGAAGGATAACCACCAGAAAAAATCTTATGAAAGCAGTTTTATGAATAGAAATCCAAAGACATTTATGATCTAATATTCCCTGAACATCTTCTCTCCTGGGCAATAAGCAAATAACCACCAGCTTCATAAAACAAAGGTGCAGCTCTTTCTGCCCATGCGTCCTACCCGTGCTCCTTAAATAAACTTACTTAGCTGTATCATACAATGTCTCAAGAATTCTTTTTGACCACTGGGCTCCACCACCGCAAAACAGATCTCCAGAGCCTTGCCACTCTTCGGCCTAAGAGTCTCTCGAAGAGAAGCACCTAACTTCCAGAAAGGCCCTGAGTCTCTTCCCAGGGGTCTAAATCAAACACTCTCCGACTGCATCCTGACTGGAGTGCAAAGATCTCCTGGCTTCAGGAAAACGCCCCGGGGTGGGGGTGGGGTGGGTGAGGGCTGAGGCTTTCAAGTACACACAGTCTCGGAAGTCTGGCAAGCCTGAGGGCAGGAAGTATGCAGAGTAAAGCTGGCAGGCTTCAGTGCTGTGCAGTGGAAGCTTCCCGGACTTGAGAGTGGGAGTCCTATCCATACTCTCGCCCACAGGCAGGGACCGTGAGGACCACATGAAGTTTAAAGGTACCATTCGCTTCCAAAACAGGGTAGTTTATTTGACACCAGATCTCGCGGGATCGCGGAGTGAGATCTCACTGGATCACAGAACCAGATCTCGCGGTCTCTGGGAAGCCTTCCTGGGTCTGAATAAGGTTTAGCCGAATAGGAGATAAAGGGCGTGACGACTAACAGACAGACCCCTAGTCGAATAAAGATACTAGGTTCATAGAGGGTCTGAAGTTAACCATTCTCGAAATCTCATTACCAGCGGATCCGTGCA
Organism: Crocuta crocuta; assembly: GCF_008692635.1. Classification (NCBI taxonomy): domain Eukaryota; kingdom Metazoa; phylum Chordata; class Mammalia; order Carnivora; family Hyaenidae; genus Crocuta; species Crocuta crocuta. The sequence continues at coordinate 12,690,411 of NW_027530545.1, read as the reverse complement.
CAGAGAAGTTGCCCCAGGAAGATGACATGGTAAGCATAGTGAAGCCTCAGCTGACAGTGGGTATAGGCTTGGATGCTTGTGGGCAGGTGTGCATGAGTGGCCCGCGCAGGAACAGCTGCTGCGCGGAACAGCTGCTGTGACTCACCACTAGAGTTTGGGAATTGTGGGATTGGACAGAGACCCAGTTGGGATTTCTCAGAGATTTACAGGGATGCCAAGGTCCACCCTGCTCTAGTTGCCAGTTCCCCTGAAGCCAGGTCTCAGGAGATATCCATAGTCTTGCCATCCCAGGTCCAGCAGGAAGTTCCCTGGTGACATACACCTGGGGGACCTGACTCCCACAGGTGCCTTTACTGTCCCCAAGCATAGGGCCGTGAAGGGTCTCACTCAGACTCCCTGTATCATAAACCTTTGGGCATCAATACTATAGTTCAGGGAACTCCCAGCCACAGGAAGAGGGGATGGTGGGCTCGGTGTGGCCCGTAGTTCCCAAACCTGAAGGTCCTGGGAACTCGAGGGCAAAAAGCTGGTGAGAAGCAAAGTGCACAACAGATAGCCGCTCTGTGTCTGGATTGGTCCCAGAGTCTGGACCAGTCACTAGAGAGACCTGTGGGGGAAAAGGAGGCTGCCAGTGTTCTTCTATATATCCTATTTTTAAAATTATGTGGTTGTATTAAACTGAATAGTCCTTAAAGTATGTTGTGTGTATCACCCATGAGCTTGTTAAAAATCCATATTTGTGGTTTCCACCAAGACATCTAGACTTAGCTAAGATGGGCGATGGCTCATAAAGTTTAATTTTTAAGAACCATTTTAGGTTATACATCTTTAAGCACTCTTTGAGAAAAGAAAAACACTCTCGACTTTTTATATGTTGAAGTCACTAATGGAGTCTCATTGCTACTGAAGGGTAGCCGAATATGCCACTTGGAAGTGTGCCTCTTTAGTATAAGGATTATGTTTGAATAAGAAACATGATTTTGTTTCTGGGTCTGCACTATGACTGTTATGGCATTTGATAGTAATTTCAGAAATTTAGATCTTCAAAACATTAGTTCCTGAGCATGTGTATTTTATGACAATTTGTGATAAGTATGTTTTGGTCTTAGGCATAAATGCCATGCTCCATCCAAAAAGGCTATTGGCAACATTATCAGAAATGTATTTCTCATTTTTTACTTACAATTCATTATCTTACAGGTTATTTGTAAATACGAGACATGATGTGGGAAACTAATATGATTATTCTTGTTAACAAAGCCTTTTTAATACAAGTAATACACTTAGTAGTGCACTTTTTTTCATATTGTCCTCCTGTTTATGTGCTTGCATTTAGTTAGATAGCTTTCATGTTACTATAAACAGATAATGACAATGCAGCCTTATAATTCTGGGACATTTCCAGTAATTCATCTTGAAGAAGTATTTTATTTCTCTTTATGCTGAATATTTTCATGTTATACTGTTAAGTCTATAAGTCTAGGATCTTCCTTATTTTTTATTTATTTATTTTTTTATTACTTCAGCTAGAGAAAACATACTTAGATATTTGGAAAAAACTTCCACAGGTACATTGCTGAATCATGGCAAGTATTACTGTTCACCCAAGCAATGCAAATTATACTAACCATAGGGACTGATTCTCATTTTTGATATTTTATAAATAGCTGACTTCCTTTTCACTTGTATCCCCACAGGCCTGAAAACAGTTAACACCTTTAAAGAGATGTTAGTATAGAATTCAGAAAATAATGAGCAACTGGTTGAGAGTCATATTTGTTAGAATTGGAAAAAGTATATAACAATACAGTGGTTAAAAAAAAAAAAGAAAAAAGAAAATTCCCCCTAGCAACACATTTCGAGCAACATCTTTGGAGAAATTAATTCACAGATGGTCCCCAACTTACAGTGGTTTGACTTATAATTTTTCTACTTTATGATTATGCAAAAGTGGTATGCATTCAGCAGAAACCATATGTCAGTTTTTGAATTTTGACCTTTTCCTCAGGATATCAGTATGTTATAATACTCCCTGGTGAGGCTGGGCAGAGGCAATGAACCAGAGCTCTCTGCCATCCACACAGTAACAAGGGTAAACAATTGATATACACTTACAACCATTCTGTACCTCTACAGCTATCCTCTTTCACTTTTGGTACAGTAGTCAATAAATCACATGCAATATTCAATATTTTAATATAAAATAGGCTTTGTGTTCAATGATTTTGTCTAACTATAGGCTAATGTAAGTGTTCTGAGCATCTAAGGTGGGCTATGTTAGGTATATTACATATATTTTCCAGTTACAGTATTTTCAACTTATGATAGGCTTATCAACTCATAATTTAAAGAGGATCTGTATAAGATTGCAAGAGACATATAGTAATGGTGAATATGTCCTTACAACTGAAATAAAACCAAATCTCTTACTTTATATTTAGTTAAAATTTCATTTTTGGGGTGCCTGGGTGGCTCAGTTGTTTAAACATTGGACTTTGGCTCAGGTCATGATCTCATGGTTCATGAGTTTAAGTGCCACGTGGGGCTCTGCACTGACAGCATTGAGCCTGCTTTTGATCCCTGTCTCCCTCTCTCTGTCCCTCCTGCCCCCCTCCTCAAAAATAAGTAAACATAAAAAAGACTTTTTTTTTTTTTTTTTCATTTTAATTTAGAATCTCTTTTGGGTCAGGCCTTATTACTAAAATAGAAGTTCAGAAAATGTTAGTACTTACAAGTATTTCAGCAAGGGTTGCCATTAATAATTTATGAGAGTAAGTTTTCCTTCCATGAAAGATTACTGCAAAAGTGAAAAAAAAAAAATCTCAGAGAAATTAAGGTCAATGTTTTTTTTAATATTTTTTCTTGCATTCTAATATTTAAACCTGTCTTGAACATTTCAGTAGTAATTTCCTCCTAAAATAGAAGCATTAAGAAAGTAAGATCTGATTCAAGGAATATGACAATTAATCAAAACCCAAAAGAACGAGATTGTTGTACTTGTAAACTACAAAAACCCTTAAAATCCAATGTATCCCAGTATAAATCACTATTCTCATTTCATTTTTATATTGTTGGGCACACAAAATGGAGAGTAAGTCAGTTGTGTTTCATCTATTGTAGTTCAATTTAAAAAGTTCTAGAAAAAATATGAATTACCACTTGCTCTATCAATGTAAAAAAACTTGTTTTGGTTTATGGTAGTTTGTAGCTTACTGTTTCATATTTCATGTTTCATATTGTTTCAGCATGGTTCATATTTTCCATAACTATTTCATAAGCTAATTTAATGATTAAATTATGACTACATTTCGTATATATTTGGGAGAATAATTTACCAAATTATTAGGCTTTTTTCTTCTTCCTGTCTTCTAAATGTGTTGAGGTACCATTGGGCTATTATTATTTGCTAGACTGGAATGAACGCTTTTATACAAAATTTACTCTGCTCACACAGAATTATGAAGAGATTAACATTGGATTTAAGCACTGAATAATTGTAGGGAGTTCATTCAGTGTGATGCACTGTTCTGTAGGGATTGACTCTGTATATTAAGATTCCTTTTTGGTCTGTTCCATTTTGTGAATTGTGGGCACAGAAACATGTACAAATTGAAGGTAAAGACCAGTGGGGTATTTTAATGAGTGTCTGGACTGAGAATAATAAAGTTAAGGCACAGGCATTTGAATTAGGGCTTTGTTCTTTTACAGGCTATACTGGTATATAACTTTGTTTTATTTAAAGACAATCTTAGGACACTATAAATGATACATAGTAGTCAATAATAGTTTATTTATTCCTCCAATTCCTGATACCTTCTATTCTCTTTTCTTTGTTGTTATTATTAGCAGCAAATATGATCATTTAGTGTACTATATTAATATTCATTTTCCCATTCATATGTTTGATTTGTTGATTTTGACTGTTGGTGGTTTGTTTATTTTCTGGTTGATTACATATAGAATGGAAGCTCTAGGAGGACCAGGAATTCTGTTTGTTTTGCTGATTGTTGCATTTATAGCACCTAATAAAGAGACTGTGTCATAGAATTTGTCAAGTATTTGTATTTGTCAAGTCAGTATTCCTAGGATAAAGAAATGTAATCTGGGAAAGCACATATTTGAAATCTGTTTTAGAAATTAAGACTTAGTTGATTGAGTCTCTGACTTTCATGAGTTCATGAGTTCAAGCCCCACAGCAAGCTCACTGCTGTCAGCTCAGAGCCTGCTTCAGGTCCTCTGCCCCCCTCTCTCTCTGCCCCCCCCGACTCATGCTCTCTCAAAAACAAAATATTTTAAACAAGAAATTAAGGCTTATATTTACTATAGATTTATGAAATTTCCAATATAGGGGCTGGCAAACTTCTTCTGTAAAGGATAATTATTTTAGATTTTCTAATGCATACAGTCTCAAAAAAAAAAAAGACATAATACAGTCTGTTACAACTAATTCAACTATGTGATTATAGTGTGAAAGCAGCTATGAATGATAGATACATAAATCCCTATGCCTGTGCTCTAGTAAAACTTTATAATAAGAAGCAGCAGACCCCATTTGGGCTACAGGTTATAGTTTGTTGGCTCCTGCAGTAACCACTCAGTTAGCAAGCCAGTTAACTTTTTTTTTTTTCCTTTTAGACCCCAAGAAAAGAAATGTGTATATCACAGACTTCTTTGAATGGTCCCTAACACAGTCTTGAAGTTTTTTACTTCTTTCTAGTGACATGGAAGCCACATTTTAATATGCACAGGAAGCAAAAGCAATCAAACATAATCAAGCTATTGCCATAGCATACTATGTGACAAAAATTTTCCCTAAACAAAGTTCAGAGACACTCAAAGAATGCTGTTATTTATAAACAACTTACTAAAAGTGACCGTGTAAATTACTTTTATTTCTTGAGTATGGCAGAACACAAGATTGCATATGATAAGCATTACATAGAAGAATCATATTTATGGTATTTTTGAAATTTAGGACAAGCAAAATAAAGATGTCAGCATGACTCTTTTTTAAATATTTTAGGGGTTTTTTTGGTGATATTATATGTTCCCTCCAAAATAAACCCCCCAATCCCCCCCCAAAAAAAGCAAAACCTTGGATAAACATGCCTTAAGTTTTCACATTGAAAGTCCTTTTTTCCCCCAAGTTTTTATTTAAATTCCAGTTAGTTAACATATAGCATAATATTAGATTAGTTTTAGGTGTAGAATTTAATGATTCAACAGTTCCATATGACACTGCTCATCACAAGAGCCTTCCTTACTCTCTATCCGTATAAAACACAGCCTGCCACCTCCCCTCTGGTAACCATCAGTTCATTCTCTATAGTTAAGAGTCTGTTTCTTGGGTTTCCTCTCTTTTCCCTCCCATACTAATTTTTGTTGTTGTTTCTTAAATCCCACATATGAGTGAAATCATACCATTTTTGTGTTTCTCTGACTGACTTGTTTTGCTTAACATAATACTCTAGCTCCACCTATGTCACTGCAAATGGTAAGATTCCATTCTTTTCTATGGCTAAGTCATCTCTCTCTCTCTCTCTCTCTCTCTCTCTCTCTCTCTCTCACACACACACACACACACACACACACACACCTACTTTATTCATTCATCAGTCATTGGACATTCGGGCTCTTTCCCATAATTTGACTATTGTTGATAATGCTGTTATAAACATCAGGGTGCATGTATCCCTTCCAATTAGTATTTTTGTATCCTTTGGATAAATACCTAGTAGTGCAATTGCTGGATCATAGGGTAGTTCTATTTTTATCTTTTGAGGAACCTCCATACTGTTCTCCAGAGTGGCTGCACAAGTTTGCATTCCCATTAACAGTGCATGAGGGTTCCTCTTTCTCCATATTCTCACCAAAATCTGTTCTTTCCTGTGTTGTTTATTTTAGCCATTCTGATAGGTGTGAGGTCTTATCTTATTGTGGTTTTGACTTGTATTTCCATGATCATGATTGGTGTTGAGCACCTTTTCATATGTCTATTGGCCATATGGATGTCTTCTTTGGGAAAATGTCTATTCACATCTTCTGCCCATTTTTAATTGTATTATTTGTTTTGGGGGTATATTGTATAAGTCCTTCATATATTTTGAATACTAATTCTTTATCAGGCATGCCATTTACAAATGCCTTCTCCCATTCCATAGGTTGCTTTTTAGTTATGACTTCTCCCATTCCATAGGTTGCTTTTTAGTTTTCTTGATTATTTCCTTTACTGTGCAGAAGGTTGTAATTTTGTAGAAATCTCAATAGTTTATTTTTGCTTTTGTTTCTCTTGTCTCAGGATACATATCATGTAAGAAGTTGTTATGACCGATGTGAAAGAGGTTAGTACCTATGTTCTCAGGATTTTAATGGTTCCCTGTCTCACATTTAGGACTTTAATTCATTTTCAATTTATTTTTTGTGGATGTATAAGAAAGTAGTNAAAAAAAAAAAGACATAATACAGTCTGTTACAACTAATTCAACTATGTGATTATAGTGTGAAAGCAGCTATGAATGATAGATACATAAATCCCTATGCCTGTGCTCTAGTAAAACTTTATAATAAGAAGCAGCAGACCCCATTTGGGCTACAGGTTATAGTTTGTTGGCTCCTGCAGTAACCACTCAGTTAGCAAGCCAGTTAACTTTTTTTTTTTTCCTTTTAGACCCCAAGAAAAGAAATGTGTATATCACAGACTTCTTTGAATGGTCCCTAACACAGTCTTGAAGTTTTTTACTTCTTTCTAGTGACATGGAAGCCACATTTTAATATGCACAGGAAGCAAAAGCAATCAAACATAATCAAGCTATTGCCATAGCATACTATGTGACAAAAATTTTCCCTAAACAAAGTTCAGAGACACTCAAAGAATGCTGTTATTTATAAACAACTTACTAAAAGTGACCGTGTAAATTACTTTTATTTCTTGAGTATGGCAGAACACAAGATTGCATATGATAAGCATTACATAGAAGAATCATATTTATGGTATTTTTGAAATTTAGGACAAGCAAAATAAAGATGTCAGCATGACTCTTTTTTAAATATTTTAGGGGTTTTTTTGGTGATATTATATGTTCCCTCCAAAATAAACCCCCCAATCCCCCCCCAAAAAAAGCAAAACCTTGGATAAACATGCCTTAAGTTTTCACATTGAAAGTCCTTTTTTCCCCCAAGTTTTTATTTAAATTCCAGTTAGTTAACATATAGCATAATATTAGATTAGTTTTAGGTGTAGAATTTAATGATTCAACAGTTCCATATGACACTGCTCATCACAAGAGCCTTCCTTACTCTCTATCCGTATAAAACACAGCCTGCCACCTCCCCTCTGGTAACCATCAGTTCATTCTCTATAGTTAAGAGTCTGTTTCTTGGGTTTCCTCTCTTTTCCCTCCCATACTAATTTTTGTTGTTGTTTCTTAAATCCCACATATGAGTGAAATCATACCATTTTTGTGTTTCTCTGACTGACTTGTTTTGCTTAACATAATACTCTAGCTCCACCTATGTCACTGCAAATGGTAAGATTCCATTCTTTTCTATGGCTAAGTCATCTCTCTCTCTCTCTCTCTCTCTCTCTCTCTCTCTCTCTCTCTCTCACACACACACACACACACACACACCTACTTTATTCATTCATCAGTCATTGGACATTCGGGCTCTTTCCCATAATTTGACTATTGTTGATAATGCTGTTATAAACATCAGGGTGCATGTATCCCTTCCAATTAGTATTTTTGTATCCTTTGGATAAATACCTAGTAGTGCAATTGCTGGATCATAGGGTANTCACACACACACACACACACACACACCTACTTTATTCATTCATCAGTCATTGGACATTCGGGCTCTTTCCCATAATTTGACTATTGTTGATAATGCTGTTATAAACATCAGGGTGCATGTATCCCTTCCAATTAGTATTTTTGTATCCTTTGGATAAATACCTAGTAGTGCAATTGCTGGATCATAGGGTAGTTCTATTTTTATCTTTTGAGGAACCTCCATACTGTTCTCCAGAGTGGCTGCACAAGTTTGCATTCCCATTAACAGTGCATGAGGGTTCCTCTTTCTCCATATTCTCACCAAAATCTGTTCTTTCCTGTGTTGTTTATTTTAGCCATTCTGATAGGTGTGAGGTCTTATCTTATTGTGGTTTTGACTTGTATTTCCATGATCATGATTGGTGTTGAGCACCTTTTCATATGTCTATTGGCCATATGGATGTCTTCTTTGGGAAAATGTCTATTCACATCTTCTGCCCATTTTTAATTGTATTATTTGTTTTGGGGGTATATTGTATAAGTCCTTCATATATTTTGAATACTAATTCTTTATCAGGCATGCCATTTACAAATGCCTTCTCCCATTCCATAGGTTGCTTTTTAGTTATGACTTCTCCCATTCCATAGGTTGCTTTTTAGTTTTCTTGATTATTTCCTTTACTGTGCAGAAGGTTGTAATTTTGTAGAAATCTCAATAGTTTATTTTTGCTTTTGTTTCTCTTGTCTCAGGATACATATCATGTAAGAAGTTGTTATGACCGATGTGAAAGAGGTTAGTACCTATGTTCTCAGGATTTTAATGGTTCCCTGTCTCACATTTAGGACTTTAATTCATTTTCAATTTATTTTTTGTGGATGTATAAGAAAGTAGTCCAGTTTCATTCTTTTGCATGTAGCTACCCATTTTCCTAATACCATTTGTTGAAGAAACTGACTATTTCCATTGAATATTCTTACCTGCTTTGTTAAAGACAAACCTTCACATTGAAAACCTTAAGTCTTTTTCTGTGTTCATTGCTCCAACTTTCTTGAAACCGTAAACTATATTCATGGTCTCCATTTCTTTAACTTTCAGTCACCTATCAATAGATTATAATCTGATCCATGGAAATCACTCATTCTAGTTACAATATCCTTCTCCAAGCTAAATCCAACCATTTTCATCTTCCTTTGCCTTGCTGACCACCTTGAAACCTCTTCTCACAACTCATTAAAAGCATTATTTTGATGTCATTTCCTTTGTTTTACAGTAGTATGAAAATTATGCTTTCTCATTGTTCATTAAGCAATGAACAGTATATTAATATTACTTATCTATTAGGTAGGATCATTTGATAGCAAATTAAACTCCATCATTTCCCTCAAATTGCTACTCATGATCAGTTCTTGTCTCTGTGCTTTCAGATATGGTTAGCTCAGGATTACAGTTTCTCAGTGATAGATCTGAGGTTCACATCGAAAAGTTCAGATTCTAACTCCAATCTCCCACAATGCCAAGCTTTCTTTACATAGAAGGAACAGTTATTCAACTGTTTTCTGATTCAACAAGCACTTTAATACTTCTTCTATATTAGATGCTAATGAATACTAAACCCCATACATTGTCCTTTTTTTTTTTTTTTGGTGGCACATTCTTGTCATATAAAGCCATCTGAAACCAATGACAGTGATGCAATATGAGATTTATACCTGAATAATTGAGGAAACATTGATGGTGGAAGAATACCTGTGGTGTATATAGTTAGGGAAATTGGAGAAGATAACTTTAGAGCTAAATCTTCAAGGAATTAATGAGCAGAGAAGAACAAATGCTTTTCAAGGAACAAAACAGCATGCTGGGTAAAGATGGAGTATATAGGACACTCGAAGAGAAGATGAGTCTCCTTGGATAATAATGACGAATATATTGAAAGGATTTTGATAGTAGGGATGGTGCAGGGAGTTCTACTGACAGCACAGTCCTTCATAGTAGGAGTTGTACAAATTTTTCCTGAATGAAGGAGTCTATCATTCAGACCCACCAGTACAAAAAGTACAGACATTTAAACATCTTAACCTTTGCTCACTTTTTATGTCTACTTCACTAATATCCAACCAAATTCATTTTACTTCTTTCTCTTTGAACTTCCCTAATCTAGAAATAGATACCGTGGAAAATTTACCATTTACCATTAAGAATATCAGGAGCTGCATCCTTATGTACAGAGCACCCTGGTTGGGCATACTCCATACGGATATAATACTCTATCACACAGTACGCACAAAGACTTGATTTTCTGGTTTAAGAAAGTCTGGAAAATATGACAAGCTACAGTAGAATGAAGTGAATGGCATTGCTATTTTGCATCACTGATTGAAAGCCATTATTCATCAATTTTGTTAAATCTGCAAAACTTCTGTGAAGCTCTTTAACAGAAGCATCACTGTTATATGTGAGAAGAAGAGTAAGGCTATTATCTTAACAAAGCTTTTGTAGTTGCCATCAATGTACAAACCTTGAATTTTTATCTTCATTAACTTAGGGGCATGAAATGGAGGCTTTCTTTGCCATCAAAGAGTCTGACTTTTTTTTCAAGATTTAGTACACACCCCATAATAATTAGAACGTGATTGTGACTCTTGAGTAATGCTTTTGAAAGGTTGCTGTTAAATGAGCTTTTTATTTCTGGTCCACACAGCACAGCACAAAATGAGCTTGATGCTGGTGGTAATTATCTAGTGAACTAAGTCATTGTAGAAAGTCAGGCTGGGAAATTTATATTGAAATAACCCCTGTTATCTTTGTGACTGGTTATCTAAATATGCGAGTACTTGTTTTCTCCAAATTAATTATAAACAAAATACTTTTTATTAAAGTAAACTTTTAAAGGCATTATGATAGAAATCAAAATATGCTTACTTCTGGGAGGGACATTGATGAGGGGCATGAGAGAACCTTCTGCAGTGGTCGTATTATATAATTAGATGTAAGTTGTGGTTATACAATTGGGTAGCTTGTTTGAGTTGCACACTTCAAATTAGACCTCTTTATATATGCCATTCTATGTACTTTCTACAATTGAAAAAAATATAAATTAGAATTAAAAGCATCATGAATCAAGCATTATTTTTAAACTCTATTACATAAGGTAGTATTTGGCATAGTAAAGGTATAAAAGAGTCACTGATATTTAAGAGCTCGTAATATGGAATATAATTATTAAAAGATTTGGATGCTAAGATTTCAAATATATCAGAAATATATTGTGGCATGCATTTGTAATATTTGAAAGGTTAAAATTTTATGTAAAATGTTCATGTTACTAGATATGGATTTTCTGTTTGTCATTACATTCTTGAATAGATTCATATATGTGAGCTGATAACTTCTACTTGCATGTACAAAAGTTGAGGTCATCTGCGGGGCATAGGTAAATGCTTCAGCCATGTACTATTTATGCTTTCAGCCATATCCTTGTAAGAATTGCTAACAGCAGACTTTTAATTAGACCTTTATAAAAGAGATGATAATTTACCACAAGTTCTATTTTCTTGTCTTTTATTTTTTTAATACTTTTAATGTTTACTTTTGAGAGAGAGAGAGAAAGAGAGAGAGAGAGAGAAGACCACAAGTTGGGAAGGGGCATAGAGAGAGAAGAAGACACAGAATCTGAAGCAGGTTCCAGGCTCTGACCTGTCAGCACAGAGCCCCATGCATGGCTCAAGCTCACAAGCAGTGAGATCATGACCTGACCCAAAGTTGTACACTTAACTGACTGCACCACCCCGGCACCCCTTTCTTGTCTTTAACCTGAAAAGGATCATATACCTTCCACACGTGTTTTTTTGGGTTTTTTTTTGTTTTTTTTTGTTTTTTTTTTTACATTGGGTATAGCAACTTTAGTTAAAAAACAGAAACAAAACAAAAAACTTTATCAAAGACCTCACCACAGTTACTTCACATTATTCAGGTACAAACATCTCATTTTTCCTTAGTTGAATTTTACCTCCAGCACTGTGAAGAATCATGTATTTCTTATGACTTTTTTTTTAATTTCCCTGTAAAGATTTTGTTTAACCTTGGCTATGTATCACTTCTCAGACTTTTCCGACCTTCCTTACTCATGCATATATTGTTCTTAGCTATCATTTGTGAGCTCTGTCAAAGACATAATCACATCTTTTTATACTCTCAAAAGGATGTAGTACATCCTTAAATTCAATAACAGATTGAAAAAAAAATTGTCTCAAAGTCAGGTGCTTTGAGATCATACCTACTTTAACACTTTTAAAGTAGCATTTTCTCAATTATTCTTACTAGGGTATATTGAAAGAGAAATAATAGTGGTCATATGACTGAATTGGGAAGTGCTCACTACTAACCCTTTGGTTACAGAGTCCTTTGATCCTATGGACTGACAAGAAAAGTGAGACTATTTATACCTGCTTTCCCCTTTCTGCTAAACCCTCAAAGTGGTTTTTCAAAAACTGTCTTTCTCCACCAAGTGTAACTAGACCTTAATGCTTTAATCTTTCTTCTTCTATGATAAATGTATTTCCATCCAAATCCAGCTTAATATTTCCCATCTCCGCCTATGGAAAAATGTCCCTCCTCTGAGACGTCCTCCCATACTTACATAATTTTTTCCAATATCTTCAGTGTCCCTTCTCTTCCATGCATACATGTGGTCATGCTCTGTCCTCAAACATAAAATCGTTCCAAAGTTAGATTCTATTTATAATTTACCACCCTTGCTTCTATAAGAATAGTCTAAACCAGACAGAGATGGACAAGCTTAGAGTGTAGGCAGTCAGTATTTTAGCTTTTGCATGCCAGAGTTGTTGTACCTACTCAACTCAGGAGTCGCAGCATGATCATTTTCCCTCTCCTATTCTTCACTGCCACCCAAGTCCAACCATTTATTTTCTCTAACCTGTTTATTACAGTAGTCTTCCTGAATCTTTTATATCTTTGAAGAGATTTTTCAATGTCCAGTATCTATCTCTTTAGTTTTTACTTCTTAATATTGCCAATGACATATTGGTAAATTCATTATGTGAATCTATGCTTAGAATTACTTAATGGATTTTCTTTGAGAATGGAATACTAACTCAGTCCAGTCGAGGGAGGGGGATGGAGAAAGAGTGACATTTCTGATCTTATCACTTATACTTCTTTAATCTGTTATTTATACTATAGACAGAATAACCTTTCTAAAAAGTTCATTGGCCTGTGCCATTCTCCAGTGTGTACATATGTCTTATTGGGACCATTTCTAATTTGGCCCTGCGTATCTCTCAATCTCACACCTTTTTTGCATGTTTCCCTGCTATATTTACATTTCCTAAGAACCAGGGTTTTGCACTACTCATAGATTTCTAGTTTCCCTGTCTGCCTTATGTCAGGGTCTTTGTATAAACCACTTAGTCTGCTTGGAGTATTCCTTCTTCATTTTCTCTAACCTACCTCCTCTCCTTCAATGACCACATCCTACTATTTCTGCTTATAAGCTCTCCCTGAACTGTCAAGACTATCACGTAAACCTCATATATTATCATTTCACCCTTCACTTTGCTTTGTCATCTACATTGTAAGAATTTGCGTATTTGTCCATATACCTCTCTGGACATTAAGTTCCAACAGGACAAAAGAATGACTTATTCTTAATTACATATCAAAAGCCTATTACATAGTAACTGATTAACATATGTATAAGATAAGTGAATAAATGAATGAATAATTACAGTGTTGATGAGAGATAATAGAGAATTATAAATATTTCAGGAAGAAACTGTCTTCAAACTTCCTTTTCTCCTACTTGATAGAATAAAATATTCTGTAGATTGAGTTAACAACATGAACTATTTAATGACTATTGAACTCTGTTTAGAATTTATAAATATATTTCAAACACTTGTAGCTCAAAATTTTGTTCTATAGTATAGCTTTTTTCATGAAATCTTATACTCTTTTTAGAACCATCTTCACCATCTTTCCAGGTTTCCATATGGATTTCTCAATAGTTATTTGAATTTTTCTATGTAGGGTTATCTGGACAGTTTAAGATGGGAGAAGATGGAAGACCAATGGCTCAGTTGGTTAAGCGTCTGACTCTTGATTTCGGCTCAGGTCATGATCTCACAGTTCATGAGATTGAACCCTGTTTGTCAGGCTCTGTGCTGACAGCATGGACTCTGCTTGGGATTCTCTCTCCTTCTGTCTCTTCCCCTCCCCTGCACAAGTGCCCTCTCGCTCTCTCTCGCTCTCTCCCTCAAAATTAATAAATAAATTTTAAAAAATACAGAAGAATCTTCCTAGAATGGAAAAGTGATATGGAAAGGAGATGGAAAAGATTCATAAAAAAGTAGAGAATTCAGAATTTATATAGTATCATGATTCCATTGTAAGCTTTAACATCAAAACCAAAAAACTTGTATTGATACAGTTCTTTATTTTATAGTACAATTATTTGAATGTCATCAAAGTATATAAAAGAAAATAAGAGAGCACAGCAGTTCAGACTCATTTGTTGGATAATTTTAAGGTAACAACAATAAAGCAGGCATGTGTATTTATATAAACTTATTTAAAATCAGAGAAGTCAATTAAATGTTGCTTAATTTTTATAAGTCTATTAATGAGTTAATTCTAAAAGACACTATGTCTGTGTCTCAGAAATTTCTTTTGGCCAACAAATGTGCAAAGATATAAAGAAGGCATGGATTCCCTCTGTTTGCTACATATCAAGTATAAAGTTAAATACATGCACACATGCACTCATATAAAGAGCTTTTCCCCTTCAGTTTCCAGGAACATGCTGGTTACTTTTTTCTGCATGGAAAATAGTTACAATTTATCCTCCTTGCTTTTTCTAAACTTGAACTCTGCTTTGCTTTTATACCCAGGTCCTCCTTTCTGTTTTCAACTCATTTTCTCATTTCTGAGGGCAACAAGGATAAGTGAGAGTGGGTTATAAATATGTCAATAAAACATGAATACACAGATTGAAAAGTGATTGTCATCTATATGCATGATTAGCTAACTACAAAAGTCACCAGTCACTGGTTAGAGCTCTAAAATAACAGGAAATAATTCACCGATCTAGAAAGGCATTTAGATGGTCTGTATTTTCCCCACCATCTCATTTAATGTTTTAGGATGAAATGGCAATGAGATAGTACAAAGGAAAGAATGTAGTCTAGGCTGACAGGATAATCAGTGTGCTGTATGTCAGGAAGCCTGCTTCAGAGACTGGCTTTCATAATGTTGAAGAAGGGATATATAATTATAGTCATCTGAGTATCCAAAAATACCAAACCCATGGCAACAGCCACATATTATGTCTAACCAGGTATCCAAGGAATTAGTAGAAGAAAATAGTACTGATTTACCAAACTTTATCCTGTATTAACTCTCTGTTAGAGAATATTTTATTTATTAGAATGGTAACATGAAGGTGTAGATCATTCCTTTCTAGAGTCTTAGATAAGTTGTCATGAAAAACAGCATGAAAATCTTAGAAGGGATGACTGCTTAGGGAGGTTTCCTCTGAAGCCTCCCCAGAATGGCACTCTGGCAAGCAAAGAGAAAAACATTTGAATAGATTGTAAAGATAAAAATAGGTAAAGCAACTAACACGAGCAATGAATTCACATAAGAGAAAAAGGTTTTGCCTGAAATTAGGGGATAGTGGTATTTCAGAAGAAAATGACTGAAATTTCAGAATAACCAAAGGAACCAAACATATGGGTGAAGATGTGATATGAATGATCCTCCATGGGGCACCTGGGTGGCTCAGTTGGTTAAGTGTCTGACATCTGGTCAGGTCATTATCTTACAGTGAGTTTGAGCCCTGCGTTGGGCTCTGTGCTGACAGCTCAGAGCCTGGAGCCTGCTTTGGACTCTATGTTCACCTCTCTCTCTGCCCCTCTCCCACTTGCACTCTGTCTCTCTCTCCTTCTCAAAATTAAATAATAAAACATTAAAAAAAATTAAAACAAACCTTCATGTGTACAACCAAATCCTAGAAGGGTAATCCAGATGGCCAAAATATTTTATTATCTAATAGAAATAAATGAATACTATATATTTGGATATAAGTGGCAATTTAAGCACCGAATTCCTATTAATTAACTTTATTTGCATTTAGATTTATTTTGGTCAAAGGAGGGTTTGTTCATATTTTGTTTGTTTACTTTAGGTAAGCTTCATGCCCAATATGGAGCTTGAACCCACAATTTTGATATCAAGAGTCTTATGCTTTACCAACAGCCAGCCAGGTGCCCGAGGTTTGTCCATATTTTAGAAAGTCTCAAGTATACTGGGAGAAAGAGACTATTCTAGGAATCTTCTTTCATGGGGGATGTCTGTAACCACCTCTGTTGATTAATAAGATAGTTTATTTCTCAAAACAGCATGATCTGTGAGAGGCACATAGAAGAAATTTCTAAGAATTTCTAGATGGCTTAAAACATCTGTCATGACATGAATTTTCTGCCTACATTTTACTTCTAGACAGGAGCCAGACTCCCTGCTATGATGCCTCTAAACTAAATAGGGCATATATTAATCTCTGCAGTAATTAAATTGAATTCCTTACTTATTAGGCTTGAATTGAAACAGGTACTGCAGATTCCTCTCCCTTGGGTAAAGGAGTTAAGGGGGATTACAAAAGAGATTTCTCCAAAAATAACCTCATAGCATTTCCTCCTTCACCCTACACTTGAACTGGCTAAGAGTACATCAATATGAACTGGTTTTTGCTATTACCTTGGTAAATTTTGTAGTTTGGTTGAACATCAGACTTTGATAAGAGCATCTCAGATGAAATTCCAATAATAATTCATTATAAAGTACTTTGGTTGGGTATAGGATTGCTGGATGAATAATAATCCTTGAAAATAGTTATCCTTAACTATATCCTTAAAAATAATAATTCTTAAGGCATCTAGGTGGCTCAGTTGGTTGATCGTCCAGCTTAGGCTCAGGTTGGTCATTATCTCATGGTTTGAGAGTTGGAGCCCCATCTTGGGCTCTGTGCTCACAGCTTAGAGGCTGGACCCTGCTTCAGATTTTGTGTCTCCTTATCTCTCTGCCCCTCCCCCATTTGCACTCTGTCTCACTCAAAACTAAGCATTTTGAGGGGCAGCTCGGTGGCTCAGTGGTTGAACATCTGACTTCGACTCAGGTAATGATCTCACGATTTTGTGGGTTCGAGCCCTGCATTGGACTCTGTGATGACAACTCAGAGCCTGGAGCCTGCTTTGGATTCTGTCTGCCTCTCTCTCTGCCCTCCCCCATTCATGTTCTGTCTCTGTCTCTCCCTCAAAAATAAATAAACATTGAAAAAGAAAAATAAACATTTTGAAAAAAATTAATTCTTGAGAAATTTGAAGCAATTGCTTTCCTTCATTTTTATCTAATTTTCAATATTGTCATTAGGCCCTTGCCACAGTACAGAGCCAGTATGATACTTATTTTTGTATTTATCTTTCCTTCTATTTCTTATTCTATAAGCTCTTAAACTTATCTGCTACGTAGTTCTTTTTTTTAATTTTTTTAAGTTTACTCATTTGAGAGAGACAGAGACCCTGCAAGTGGGGGAGGGACAGAGAGCAAGAGAATCCCAAACAGGCTCTGCACCACCAGTGCAGAGCCTGATGTGGGTCTTGAAACCATGAAGCCTTCATGATCTGAGCTGAAACCAAAAATTAGACAGTTAACTGACTGAGCCACCCAGGTGCCCTTCTGCTTTATAATTCTTTAAACTAAATATTATGTTTCTTAGTATAGGTAATGTTTTCTTTTATTACTTTTAGTTTGAATTTAATTATGGAATTTTATTTATCATTCTCTCCCTTATATTTATTTTTCTTCTCATAAAGACTATTAATTAAATGTCGAGACTTAAATGTCAGTGCTGTAGGTTTCGATTGTATTTCCATCTCTTTTTTGTTTTAATTTCTAGATTTTTTTCATCAAACTTACCTTCCTATCTTCTAAACTTTAAAAGTTTGCTCCCATATGTTTTTAATTTAATTTTATAAATTTGAAAATACTATCTCACTCTGTGAATTTTTTTTCTTTTTTTTTAAATGGATTCACATTGTTTTCTCTCTATGGAAATTGGGGTTTTTTGGCTTTTTCTATTCTCTGCATTTTCTCTATTTTTAAAAAAAATTTGTTTATTCTGAATATTATTTTTCAGAGTAGAGGCTTTTCTCAACTGTCTGATGACTATCGCCCATCATAATTCATATTTGATAGTGAGACACTTAAAAATATGTTAGAAAATCCTATCTATGAGTGGAGTTTATGTTTTAGTCTTCTTCCCTATAGGTTGGCTGGGCTTTGTTGCAGAAAATTCAAACATTAGAGTCCGAAATTTCTAATTTTTTTTCCGAGAGCCAGAATGGAATATACCTGATTTTAATTATTTGAGAGCCAAGATGAGAAAGAGTGTTGAGAATCTTACTACTCAAGAATATAGATTTTTCATGTAATATCATTCTTTTGTAGCCCTAACTTTTGTTTATGCCTAATTCTGGACATCTTCTGATCATTTTCTTCATAGAGTAATCCTCTCATATCATCCCTCACTGTGACAGGTTAGAACAGGGATCTGGTCCAATTTAACTAGATATTTCAAAATTTTCAGCCAATCATTTTTGTTTGTTTGTTTTCATCCACATTCCATACCTGCTTTGTTCTACACACACTTTCTGAATGTCTCTGAATTCTTCAGCCCAAATTTTCTTGATTCTCATTAAGTTCTTTCTATGTAACAGAGACTGTTTCAGCCTTCTACATACTCCTGAATTGGTTACGACTCCTTCATTTGCTTTGGAACATTTGTTATTGCATTTCATTAGCAATTACCTTTCCTATTTTTCTTGCCCTTGAATGTACATAATTTTCTCCTCTAATATGATGTTTAGGAGAGAGTTTAGTGAAGGAGGGAGGAGGTAGAACCTAGATTGATGTATATTCTCAGTCCACCATATATATGTGGGCAAACCCATCTATATTAGTTTTCTAAGGCCACCATAACAAAATATCACAGACTGGTGGCACAAGCAACAAAAATTTATTTCCTAACTGTACTGGAGGCTAGAAGTCTGAGATAAAAATGTCATGAGGATTGATTTTTTTCTGAGGTCTCTGTCATTGGCTTGCAAATGTCCATCTTCTCTTCCCTGTGTCTTCACATGGTCTTTTATCTGTTTGTGTCTGTGTCCTACTCTCTTCTTCTTATAACCACTTGTATTGGATTAGGACCAACCCTAATGACCTTTTATTTTAATTACCTCTTTAGGAATCCTGTCTTCAAATGTGATCACAGTCTGAGAGACTGGGGGCTAGGACTTTGATATATGAACTTTGCAAGAAAAAATTCTGCCCATAATACCATCTAGTCTAGAATTAAGAATGATTAAAAAAAAAAAAAAAGCAAGAGAATGTTACCAAGATGTGTTAAGACTGTTGGCACAAATATCAGTACCACATAACGGGAATAGGAAGATCAAGACAGACGGGTTGGACAGAGTCACAGAAGAATGTGTTGCAGGAAGATTAACTATGCGTGATTAATCTTAGGCATGTACAAAGCACAGCACTAAAAACTCTTAAAAGCAAAGAATTGGGGCCAAGAAATCTAAGTACAAATAATCAAGACCAATCGTATAGGCAAAAACATAGCATTATGGTAGTAATACAGGTGCCTAGAGAATGCCCAAAGAACTCATTTATGGATTTATAAAACAATGATCACTATCAGCACTGGAGAGTAATATTAGAGCAGAAGGAAGACTGACTTGATTTTGTCATGGAGGATTTGTTATTTAGTTGCTTATATTTTCAACAACAAACAAAACAGAGTCTATAGAGGATTTTTTAGGGACTATAAAGTTAAGAAAGGCATGGAAGACTAGATCAGTTATCCTAAGTAGTTGATGTTATAAGACACTCTCTAGTTATATTAAGCTTGCAATGGTGGCTCCCTAAAAAGATTTAGGTTAAGAGGTAGCATATTAAATCATTTTAAGTATAATATGCCACTATAGCCTTAACTTTTGTTAAAATATTCTTTTTTTCTCTTTTGGCTTGTCTCCAATTGATGAGTCATATCTTTGTTTATCACGGGAAAGCAAATGTTTCATGTCTGTGGTAAGTCATAACCTATTTCTATAGCAGCGTTGGCTGCATATGCCTTCCAGTCATTAAAATGATGCTTAGCCAATGCAGTCTAAACTATAATTCCATTATTTTATTTTTTCTAAAATAAGGACTAATAACACAGAATACACCCATTTTCTTTGCTACCACTTGCAAAACCTTACCTCATGTTAGGAAAAAAACAAGAGAGAAAGAACAGAATGCTTATTAAAATAAAATAAAGAACCTAATGGGCAGTGAGATGTTTATCAGAGTGTCAGAGCTCACAAGTAAGTGTAGTGAAGGCTGCCAAAAATCAGTGTTACAATTATTTAATGACAATTTTGACTTTCTGACTGTAGATAAACCTGTAAAATTTCACAAGGTGCCTTAGGAGACCAAGTGCTGGCCCTTTCATTAATCAGAAGGGTGCCCAAGTCTAAATATTGACTGGTGATTTTCTTTCCTCTCTTGGAAGATCTCAGGAGATTGGTGCTATAACGAAAGAAAGCCAAATTCACAAAATTTGGGCCTTGGAGTAAATATGAAATGAGAATGCAATCCTTTCTTAGTAAAATCAATCCTTGTGCTAAAAATGAAATATCTGTCCCCTATAAAAGCGAAGTGTCAAGACTCAGACTTAGGTTTTTCATACATTTGCCATTAATTACACTTTTAAATGATATATATGCTCTGAAATTCTAGTCATTCAATTAAAATTTGGAAATTAATTCTTAACCAATATTAAATCTATCTGGTTATATTTGTTATGTATATGTTGTGGATGTTTCATCATTTTAAACTACACAAATATTTACATTATGCATCCTCAAATAGTATTCTGAATGAATATATATTTGAAGTGCTGAAATTATTTTACCCACATGAAAATACATGTAAATATTCAATAAATTGTAAGCAGTTCCTCAAATCTATATTAAGTGGAAAGTCATGATATAATGTGTTAAACAGTAGATTTCAGTAGCTGAATATATTATTCATTCAGATTTTAAGATGATACTAAGACACTATGTTTTTAAAACTTTTTAAATACATTTTTTTGTCAAGGACAGTACAGTTTTCTTTGCTTATTGAATATTCATTGACATTTATAGAATTGGAAATCTAACTTGTGTACTGTCAATCAGAATTTGTTTATTGTATATTATTGTTATAAAACTTCTATTGATGTTGGATAAATTACTACATGTAGATAGATACTCTTATCAAAAGTAAATGAAAGCAAAACATTTCAAATGAGACTTTGAATTCAAAATTGCTTCAGGCTACTAGAATACAGAAAAGCCTGAGAAATTTTGCCTGAAAAGCACTCTTTCTTTACTTTCTTGTAAGCAAACTTTCTGTAGCTCAAAGGGTGGAGAGACACTTTACCTGTCCATTCTAAAATGCAAAGCAAAGTTATAAAATTTGTCTTCTATAGTCTTTATACTATGACTCATCTTTCATGACAATATGTTGGCAGTTACAAAACAATAATTCAAAAAATTTAGCAAGCAAACAGCTCACTAAAAATCTTGAAGTCTGGGCTCTACCCCAAACATATGGAATTGAAATCAATAATATGTTGGGAAGGAAGAGAGAGAAATGCAGCAAGCTTTAATATATTTAACTAGATAGCTCTGAAACATACCAGAGTTTGAGAATCATTGTTCAGACACTGATCTTTCCTCTTTCTCCTTTATCATACCTGATAGCCTATCCTGCGATCATGCTAAGATCCCTGATCACTCACTGCCATTTTGAGTACCATTACTTCCCTCCTATGTGATTGATACTTACTTCTTGTACCTCATCCCTTAAATTCAACATCATGGTTTCCTCAAATCAGTCATTACCTAATCCTCTAAACTAATAAACTAGAGGAATTTTCCTAGTTCTCTACCACTTCTCAATGTCTTAAAAGGATAATTTTCTGCTCATAGAAAATCCAATGTGGTGATTAATTCGTGGAAAATTCAGACTGGAAGGAATAGTAAAAAAGCTTTATTTTAAGCTATCAGATAATACATTTTAGGTCTCTATTGAAATAGTATAATCTATTACAAATGTTATAAGCTAATACTTATTTTGCCTATTTTAACTTCTATCTTATTTTAAACAATCCTGAAGGTGTTAATAATCATGCTCAAAGAAAGAATTCTGCAATAGGAATTTACAGAATTAAGTAGGTTTTATAAGACAAATGGGTTTATAAAATAAGGGTAATTAGTCATCCACTTCATGAAGTTTTAAGGGTTAAAATGAGTTAGTATAAACTCAGTAACTAGATAATGTCACATTTTATGTATTAGGTTCTTTACTATAGAAGTTCTCAAGAAATTTATAATACGCTAATGTGCATTATAACTAAGTGGAGCATAGGATATGCACCATTTTCCAAATACATCCAAGGTGATTGCAGAATTTGGAATACTTTTTGGAGAAATACATTCTAGAAAAGGTCTTATATGACCCTTCTGTCTTGTGTAGATATTACTTGACCCAGATAGTTCAGAAAACATCACTCTGTAGAGTGAAAACTATGATAACCAACTTAAAATGAAGGAGATACAGTTTGCTCATGTCTCTTGTCTCTATTCCATTTATAATCAGTGGATTTCAAGATTAACTGTTACAGTGTAATTTTGAAAGTCAGCTAGCATTTAAACAATGAAGGTTTGAAGAATATGACTTTTTAAATTCAAGTGTTTATTTTAATTCCAGTTAGCTAAAATGAAGTATCATTAATTTTGAGTGTACACTATTGTAAGTTGACACTTCCATACATCACCCTGTACTCATCATGACAAGTGTATTCCTTATCCCCATCACCTATTTAATCCATGACCTCACCCCCTCCACTCTGGTAACCATCACATTGTTTTCTATAATTAAGAGTCTGCTTCTTGCTTTGTCTCCCTTGTTTTTCTACCCTTTGCTTGTTTGTTTTGTTTCTTAAATTCCACATATGAGTGAAATCATGTGGTACTTTTCTTTCTCTGACTGGCTTATTTCACTTAGCATTATATTATAACTCTATCCAAGCCATTCCAAGTGACAAGATTTAGAGAACATGACTTTCCAATATTTTATTTATTGATCACTGTGCTCCAATGTTAAATCTTCCATGAAAGAAAGATAATCCTGTAGTCCTGTCACTGTCTAGTGAAAATCCCTGATGCTTGTTCAAATTATTTTGTGCTGATCTTCATGTAACAATAATTTAGTAGCTGACAATTTAATTTACCTGGAATGCTATTTGGTGAGCATTCGTTCAGTTTATCAAATTTCTTTTCCTCTTTTATAGGACACATAGTAGGGATGTAGTTTTCTGATGAATCGAAGTAAGGCATGGTCATGTGATTTATCTTGGAATATGATATGAAATGTTATATGTTAGTAACTAGAACTTCAAGAAATGGTACGTAGGATATCATATCCCTTCCTCCTGCCATAAACTAGCAACTTTTCAAATAGTGCAGGATCTTCAGGTCTGTTTTTCCTAATATGAATGACAAATACACCTTTATTGGTTAAGTTACTGAAGTTTTAAGGTTACTTTTTACCACAACATAACAGCCTATCCTGACTAATGGCGTTTTGATACTGCAAAAATATATATTTGAAAGTTGCTAAAATTTATATTGTCCTACCATTGCATTATTCATGTATCCATTAGGTTAAGTGGTAAAATCAGCTTTCTAAACTTTCAGCCTAAGAACTAGACTCTGAAATTAGATAAAATTCTAGCAAGTTCAGGTTTCTGTATCTGAACAGCCAAATATCAGATTTTCCCAGTTAATCATTTTCTATTAGATAAATATTTTCTATTTCTAAAGTATTGCACATATAGCCAGTTTTAACTTACACAGTCATTCAACATATATTATGCATTTTGTACTAGTCCTTATAGTAGGAGGTGTTCTACTGAATGCTGAATAATCTAGAATAGTAGTTTTCAAGCATTTTGTTCTTGATTCTCTTAAAAATTGTTGAACACTCCAAAGAGTTTTATATGTAAGTTACTGTAGCAAATACATAATGTATTCAAAATTAAAACTGAGAATGCTAATATTTCGTTCTGAGATAATTGTAGAATCATGTGCAGTTTTAAAAAATAATGCCAAAAGTTTTGCCAAATACTGCCAAATAATGCCAAAGGTAGTTTATATGTTTCTAAGAATTTATCCATTTTTTACAGATTGCCCAATTTGTTGGCATATAGTTCCTCATAATATTCTCTTAGGGTTTGTAGTGCAGCTATGTTTGTGATCTCTCTTCTTTCATTTGTGATTTTATTCATTTGGGTCTTTTCTTTTTTCTTTTCTTTTCTTCTCTTTTTTCTTTTCTTTTCTTTTCTTTTCTTTTCTTTTCGACAGATCCTGCTATGTGTTTATCAATTCTGTTAATTCTTTCAAAGAACCAGCTCCCACTTTTGTTGATCTGTTCTACTGTTTGTTTGTTTTTTTAATTTTTATTTTGATATTGATTTCTGCTCTAATCCTTATTATTTCTCTTCTGCTGGTTTTGGGCTTTATTGCTGTTCATTTTCCAACTCCTTTAGGTGTAACGTTAGGCTATGTATTTAAGACAATTCTTCCTTTTTTAGGAAGTCCTGGATTGCTATGAACTTCCCTCTTATGCCTACCTTTGCTGAATCCCAAAAGTTTTGCACTGTCATGTTTCCATTTTCATTGGCTTCCCCATACTTTTTTATTTCCACTTTAATTTCTTGGTTAACCCATTTATTCTTCAGTAGGATGTTATTTAATCTTCAAGTATTTGTGGTATTTCCAATTTTTTTCTTGTGGTTGATTTCAAGTTTCATAGTGTTGTGGTCCGAAAATACACATGGTATGATCTCAGTCTTTTTGTACTTGTTGAGGAATGATTTGTGACCCAGGATGTCATCTGTTTTGGAGAATGTTCCATGTGTACTTGAACAGAATGTGTATCCTGCTTTAGGATGAAATGTTCTGAATATATCTGTTAAGTCCCTCTAATTCAATGTGTCATTCAAAGCCTTTGTTTCCTTGTTGATTTTCTGCTTAGATGTTTTCTCTATTGCTGTAAGTGGGGTGTTATAGTTCCCTACTATTCCTATATTATTATCAATGAGTTTCTTTATATTTGTGATTAATTTCTATAT
Source organism: Crocuta crocuta (assembly GCF_008692635.1). Classification (NCBI taxonomy): domain Eukaryota; kingdom Metazoa; phylum Chordata; class Mammalia; order Carnivora; family Hyaenidae; genus Crocuta; species Crocuta crocuta. The sequence continues at coordinate 12,665,336 of NW_027530545.1, read as the reverse complement.
GTGTGTTCTTCCAAACTGGGGACATAAACATTTATAATTGTTAGATATTCTTGGTGGATAGATACCTTAATTATGATACAATGTTTTTCTTCATCTCTTGTTATAGTCTTTGTTTTAAAATCTAGTTGTCTGATATAAGAATGACTATTCTGGCTTTCTTTTGATGTCCATTAGCATGACAGATGGCTTTCCATCCCCTTTCAATCTTCAAATGGGGGAGTGGGCTAAATGGGTGATGGATATTAAGGGCACTTGTTGGAATCAGCACTGGGTGTAATATGTAAGTGATGAGTCACTAAATTCTGTTCCTGAAACCATTTTTACACTTTATGTTAACTAACTGGGAATTAAATTAAAAAATTAAGAATGAATAAATATTAACTCTTAAAAAATTATACCAAAAGGTTTATGTACCCTTTCCCTACCTTTCTCTGGTGGTAACAACTTGAGAAAATGATAATGCATCATACCCAGGATATGGACGTTGATACAGTCAAGATATAGAACATTTCCATCAGCACAAGGATCCTTCATTTGTCCTTTTTATGGCCACACTTACTCTCCACCTACCCCCCACTTCCACTTTAATCCCTGAAAACCATTAACTATTCTCTTTTTCTGTAATTATGACACTTCAATAATTTATATAAGTGTAATTATGCATTATGGCAATGCAAATATACAATATGCAATATGGGGATTGAATTTTTTCACTCAGCATCATGCTCTAAAGCTTCATTCAGACTATCATCAAGAATTTCCTTCCTTATTTCTTGATTCATTGCTGAATTATATGAATTTGCCACTGTTCAACCATTCACCTGCTAATGGGCTTCTTTGAATTTTTTTGTTTTTTGTTTTTTTGTTTCTTCAGAATTGGTCCACTGTGAAAAATGTTGCTGTCAACATTCAGATACAGGTTTTTATGAAACATAAGTTTTCATTTCTCTGGAGTAAGTGCCCTGGTTCATATGGCGGTGGCATGATTATTTATTTTTGTTTTCTTAAGGAAACTGCTATACTGTTTTTCAGAGTGGCTGGACAATTTTACATTCCCACTAATCTGTGTGATCAGTTTCTCTACACCTTCTCATTATTTAGCCATTCTGATAGGAGTGTAGTAATATTTCATTGTGTTTTAATTGTTTATTCCTTCTAGTGATTAATCATATTGAATATATTTTTATGTGTGTTTTTGTCATCTGAATTACCTCTTCAGTGAAATATTTCTTCATGGCTTTTCCCCATTTTCTGATTGGATTACTTTTTTGTTTGTTTTTGTTTGTTTTGCTTTTTACTGTTGAGTTTGAGAGTTCTTCCTGTATTTTATAAACAGCTCTCTGTCAGATATGTAGTTTGAAATGTTTTCTCCCTGTCTTTAACTTGACTGATGTTCCTATTAACAAAAGATTTTGTGGAGAAAAAGCTTTTAATTTTGATAGGGGTGAATTTATCACTTTTTTCCCTCTTATCAATTTTTTTTTATTTTAAGGTTTCTACAGGTTTTACAATTTTATGTTTTCCATTTAAGTCTGTGATCCATTTGAGTTATTTTTTGTGTAAGAGGTCAATATTTATAAGCTGATCTCTATATTTTCAGTCTATAGATGTCTGATTGCACTACGACTGTTTGTTAGAAAGGCTATCTTTCCTCCATGGAATTACTTTAGCAACTTTATAAAAAATCAGTTGGATATTTCTGGAGGTCTCCTTCTGTGTCCTCTATTCCATTACATTGATTTATGTGTCTATCCCTTCACCAGTGCTACACAGTTTTATGTCCTTTCACCAGTGTCTCTCATTTTATTTTTCAAAGTGTTTTACCCATTTTATTTCATTTGGATTTTCATATTAAATTTTCAAATGATTTCATCCTTATAAATAAAAATATCTTGCTGGTAATTTCATAGGAATTGTGTTAAGCTTTTATATCATCTTAAATAGAATTGATTACTGTATAGTCTTCTGATCCATGAATACAGTATGTCTTTCCATATATTTAGATTTTATGTGATTTCTTGTATTAGTGTTTTATAGTTTTCAGCATACAAATCCTGTGCATATTTTGTTAGATTTACCTGATTATTTCACTTTTTTAAATATTTATATTATATATGTTTTAAATGTTGGTAACCATGTGTTCATTATTAGGATATAAAAATGCAACTAGCTTTTATATGTCTATTATATGTTATAAACTTCATGAACCTACTTATTAATTGTTCAAGTATTTTTCTAGACTTTTTGGATAATTTTATATCAACAATTATGTCAAGGGACTGTTTTATTTCTTCCGTTTTGACCTGTGTACATTTTATTTTTCTTTCTTGTCTTAATTGTACTAGCTCAGCCTACTGGTATTATTTTGAATAAGAGTGGTGAAAGTGGACAGCTTTCTCTTACTCCTGATTCTGGAAGGAAAACATTCAGTCTTTCACCGTTAAGAACATTAACTGTAGATTTTTTTTTCTTTGTCAATGCTTGTTTTTATTATACTCATATGTTCTCTGAGAAGTATTTTCTTTTAAATTATGAAGGGATGTATAATTTTGTCAAATGCTTTTCTTTGTCAACTGATAGGATATGATGTATCATATTGATGTGATATTTTTTTCTTAATGTTTAACCTATTAAGTGGTGGATTACATTGATTTTCTAACATTGAACTATCTATGTATCCTTAGAATAAATTCTCATTGATTTTAGTATATAATTATTTTTTTACATATTTCTGAATTATATTTGCAAATACTTCTGTTAAGAATTCTTGTGTCCAAAATCAAAAATAAATTATTGGGACTAGATCAAAATGAAAAGATTGTGCACAGCAAAGGAAACAACCAACAAAACTAAAAGAACCCACTGAAAGGCAAATATATATTTGTAAATGAGATATCTGATAAAGGGTTAGAATTCAATATGTATAAAGAGCTGATACAATTCAACATACAAAAAAAAAAAAAACCAAATAATTCAATTAAAAAATGGGCAGAAGACATGAACAGACATTTCTCCAAAGAAGACATACAGATGACTTGTTCCACAGACACAGGAAAAGACACTCAGCATCACTCATAATCAGGGAAATAAAAATCAAACTACCATGAGATATCATCTCACATCTGTCAGAATGGCTAAAATAAAAAACATAGAAAACAATAAATGTTGGCAAGAATGTGGAGAAAAATGGAACCCTTGTGTAATGTTGGGAATGCAAACTGGTGAAGCCACTATAGAAAACAGTATGACCATTCCTCAAAAAGTTAAAAATAGAACTACCCTACAATCTGATAATTGCACTATTGAGTATTTACTCCCAAAGTACCAAAACAATAATTAAGAGTGTTATAGGCACCCTTGTGTTCATATTAGCATTATTTACAATAGCCAAATTGGAAGTAGTGCAAGTGTCCATTGATAGATGAATGGATAAAGAAGTGGTACTTATATACAATGAGATATCATTCAGCCATGAAAAAGAATGAAATCTTGCCATTTGTAACAACATGGATAGAACTAGAGAGTATAATGCTAAGCCAAATAAACCAGTCAGAGAAAAACAAATACCATAGATTGCAGTCATAGGTGGAATATAAGAAGCAAGACAAATGAACAAAGGAAAAGATGGGAGAGAAACTGGAAAAACAGGTGCTTAACTAGAGAAAACAAACCGATAGTTACCAGAGGGGAGGTGGATGGGAGGGATAGATGAAAAAGGTGAAGGGGATGAGGAGAACACTTATCTAAATGAGCACTGAATAATATATGGAACTGCTGAATTGGCATATTATATACCTGAAACTAATATAAACTGTGTTAGCTACATTGGAATTAAAATTTTTAGGTAAATTAATTTTTAAAAATTATGTCCATATCTTTAAGTGCTGCTGATCAGTAGTTTTGCCTGTTTGTTTGTACTGATTTGTCTGATTTTGATATCAGGATAGTAGTGGTCTCATAAAATAAGTTTAGAAATATTTCTTACTCTTCTATTTTTAGAAAGATAGTATGTAAGGTCGCCTGGATGGCTCAGTCGGTTAAGCGTCTGACTTCGGCTCAGGTCATGATCTCACGTCTCATTGGGCTCTGGGCTGACAGCTAGCTCAGCGCCTGGAGCCTGTTTCAGATTCTGTCTCTCCCTCTCCCTGTAACCCTCCCCTGCTCATGCTGCTTCTCTCGCTCTCTCTCAGAAATAAATAAAAAACATTATTTTTTTTTTAAAAGAAAGTGTATAGAGTAAGTGTTAAGTCTTCTTTAAATATTTTTTAGAATTCTTCAGGCATATAATCTTTGCCTGAAAATCTGTGTTTGGGAGGTTTTTGTTATTAACTCAATTTCCCTAATTAAGGGGCTACTAAAATTATCTACTTTATATTGGGTGAATTATGGTATTTTGTGTTTTGTTTTGTTTTAGTTTAGTTTAGAGAGAGCAAGAGAGAGCACAAGTTTTGACAGGAACAGAGGGCTAGAGAAAACCACAAGCAGGCTCCACGCCCAGCACGGACCCTGACACAGGGCTGGATCTCATGATAATGAGATCAAGACCTGAGCTGAATTCAAGAGTCAGACACTTAACTGACTGAACCACCCAGCCACCCTTATTTTGTAGTTTTTGAAGATTTGGTCAATTTCATTTTAAATGTCTAATTTATGAGTATAGATTTTTTTGTTTGGTAGTATTCTTTTATTATCTTTATGATGTCTGCAACTTTTATAGTTAATGCCCTTTGTTTTAGTGTGACATTAATTTGTATCCCCTCTGGTTTTTGTTTTGTTATGTTTTTTCATCAAGCTTGTAGAAGTTTGTCAATTTTATTGAACTTTTTGAAGAACCAGTTTTTTATTTTATTGATTTTTATGTTGTTTCTATGTTGTCTATTTCAGTTTTACTGATTTCTGCTCTTACTATTCTATTTGTTATGAGTTAATATTTTCATTTTTTTTCCTTTTTTTTTTGTCTAGGATCCTGAAATGGGAAACTAGATTACTGATTTGAGACTTTTTATCTTTTGTTATGTATGCAATTAGTGCTTCATGTTTCTCTCGTGGCATTGCTTAGCTGTGGTACTATTCTCAAATATAACAACTAGTACTTTCAAAAAATTTTTTTAATGTTTATTTATTTTTCAGAGTGAGGGAGAAAGAGCAAACAAGCGGGAAGGGGCAGAGAGCTAGGGAAACAGAGGATATGAAACAGGCTCCACACTGTCAATTCAGAGACTGATGTGGGGTCTGAACCCATATGAGTTCATGACCCGAGCCAAAGTCAGTTCTCAACTGACTGATCCACTCAAGCACCTCCGTACGTTTTTAATGGTAGTCACAGTGTGGAATTTGGTACCATTTTGATGACCTTTTTATACACTTACTTTAAAATCAATCAGTGTATCTATCTGATGTGCATTCTGAATAGTTATTTTCCCCATGCATAATTTTGTAGAATTTTGCATGGGTGATTTGTAAAATATGGTTCTGCTGAGTTAAGCAGACTTTCAAATAGTAACACATTTCCTGATATACTATCAATATTATATTTAGTAATATTACTAATAATTATATTAGAGCAACTAATAATTGGGAGGCTTATCAAGCTAAGAGTGATGGATCAAAAATTTTAAAATTCTAATTTTCACTTGAAAGTTCAAATAACATCACTGACAATGAATACTATCATTTGTTTTCTTTGAAGTGAATAGATCACTTACTAATTTTTTAGAAAATTAAATGTTTTCCACATATCCAAATTGAATAACTATAATCTATCTGATGACTATTCTTTCAGTCAAATATGGCATTTCATGAGAAAAGTGCATAGAGTAGTCATAAACTCAAAGAATCATAAAGTATTTTTCCTTAAGAAAACTACTGTAGTCCAGAATACAGCAGAAGTACTTTATATATATTTCACGTTTTGACTGTAGAATATTGATGAGATGGAATTTAACAAAATTAATAATTGTGTTGCTATATCAAGGACATTATTAAGTGAATCTGGCAATTTTCGCCTATATGTGTGAAATGGTAAAGAGTATACTTTGCCTTCATTCATACTACGAAACCACCAGCTTTACACATCATTGCTTTGCCCAATTAATGCAAGTGTCAACATAATGAAAAACCAGATAACATTTAAATTATTATTATTTTTTAATGAAACTCTGTACCCAACTTGGGGCTTGAACTCATGACCCAGACATCAAGAGTCGTCTTCTCTACTGACTAAGCCAGCCAGATGCTGCTTTCCAAATTAGGATGAGAATATTGACACTTTATATCCCATGTAAAGGTTTTTGTGACCACTTGGTTCTAAAGATGCAGCTTGAAAACCATTGATTAAAGAAGTGATATCCCCATACTGTGAAGCTTATAGTCTTGAAAGAAGGGGAGAAACATCCACAAAGAAATATAAAATAATTATTATAATAAAATAAAGGAAAACTGCAGTGTAATATCAGAAATAGAGAGGACTGACATAACAAAGTAACAAGATGTACTTTAAACTGGTGAGTGCCAGAATGAGCCAGAATTCTCTGAATTAGAGACATCTAAAAAAATAAACCTGAAATACAATTGGATATAGTAAAACAAATAGTGAAACGATAATCACATGAGCACTTAGTTGAGAAAGCATTTGACATTCCTTCTGAAATACAAACTCAGAGTAGAGAATAGCACCTAGCATATTTTCAGATGAGGCTAGAATATAGACGTGATATGCCAGATCATTTAAACGTGGAAGCTGACTAAGGCTTGGTAATTCAATATACATTCAGTGAGGATTCACTGAAGAGTTTTAACCACAGAGACAAGATCCCTATTTAGATGCCAGAGTTTCATTAATTGTTAAGATTAACCAAAACATAATTCCACCAGCTTACTCCACCAATTACTGAAACAAGAAATAATTGCAAATTTATCAGTCTTCTATGAAACAGGACTATGTGCTTTCTTTCTATGGTTATTTCTGAAGCTTTGATGAGGTATGATTTACATGTAAAAAATTGAAGTGTAAATGTATAGAATTATGTGACAACTATATAAAAGGTCCACTTTTATAAAACTGCCATTATCCTAAAATGTTCTACCATTCATATCTGTAGTCAGTCCTCTCTTATAACCATAATTCCATACAATCACTAATCTGTTTTTGGACTTTTATACATTTAACAGTACTGGATATTGCATTTAAGTGAAATTTGCTATCATTTAATTATTGTCAAGTTCATTCATGTTGAAGCGTGTATCAGTGGTTCATTTCTTATATTGCTGAATTGATTTTCTTTGTACAGGTGTACAATATTGTGTTTATTCAGTCACAAAATGATAGACACTTAGATTATTTCTAGTTTGGGACTGTTATGAAATATGTGGCTTTCCTATAGGTTCCATTTTTCTTCTACTTTTTTTCCACTCTACTTCAAGTTGGATAATTTATATCAATCTGCCATTAGATTTATCATAGATTTTTTTACCTTTTCAAATATACTATTTACATCTTACAGTAAATTTTGTTTTTAATTTCATTTACTGAACCTTTCAAGTCTAGATTTTACATTTGGCTCTTTTCCTATTTTCTATGTTTATTCAGATTCTTTATTTTTTTAGTCATTGTCAGTATAATTTCTTTTAATTCTTTAAATATAGTTATCTCCAGCTCTTTGAACATATTGGTAATAGCAGCTTTGTCAGGTTTTTAATGCTAAATTCAACCTCTGGGCTCAACCTCAATAGTTTCTATTGATGATCTTTTTTTTTTTAAATGTTCTGTCTTTGGGTCATACTTTCCATTTTCTTTGCTCATCTCATAAATTTTGTTAAAAACGTGACATTTTAAATATTGTAGTACAGCAATACTAGATTCTGATCTTTTTTCTCCTCTGCAGGATTTTTTTCTTTTCCCCTGTTTGCTTCCTTTGTTTTCTTCCTTACTCTTTTTCCCCTCCCTCCTCTCCCTTTTTTCCTTTCCTTCCTTCTCTCTTCTTACTTCTTCCTTTCTTCCCTTCTCCCTCCTCCTCCTTCTTTTTCTCAGTCTTCTGCTGCTGCTGCTTCTTCCTCTTCCTCTCCTTCTCCTCCTCCTCCTCCTTCCCTTCCTCCCCCTCCCTCCCTCCCTCTCACCTCCTCCTCCTCTTACCTTTCTGGACTAATGTTTCA
>NW_027530545.1:12650393-12656878 GCF_008692635.1 Crocuta crocuta | reverse complement strand
TAGGGGTTTTTTTTTTTTTAATTATATTTTAATTATTTATTTTCAAATCCTGGATTCCTAGGTTGCTTCTAGGTTGTAAAGCTGGTGAACTGCCAATGATTGATCTGAGCCAGTAAGATTGCTTAAACCAGGAAGGCTTACACTGTTTATTGATGGATCTGTACTTGGGTTATTGAGCACATTCAATGCTCAGCAGTTTCAAGTCTTCTTCAGCTTGTACTTGATTGTGCCTATGTATGTGCACAGTTGCAGCCTCTGGTCAGGTCACGCAGAGGCCTGCATAAAATGACCTTTTATTCATTAAGACACTCAGCATGGACCCTCCTACACTGTTGGTGGGAATGTAAACTGGTTCAGCCCCTCTGGAAAACTGTGTGGAGGTTCCTCAAAAAACTAACAGTAGAACTCCCCTATGACCCAGCAATAGCACTGCTAGGAATTTATCCAAGGGATACAGGAGTGCTGATGCCTAGGGGAACCTGTACCCCAGTGTTCATAGCAGCACTTTTAACAGTAGCCAAATCATGCAAAGAGCCTAAGTGTCCATCAGCTGACGAATGGATCAAGAAGATGTGGTTTTTCTATACAGTGGAATAATACATGGCAATGAGAAAGAATGAAAGCTGGTCATTTATGACAATGTGGGTAGAACTTGAGGGTGTTCTGCTAAGGGAAATAACTCAGGCAGAGAAGGACAGATACCATGTTTTCACTCATATGTGGGACAGGAGAAACTTAACAAAGGACCATGGGGGAGGAGAAGGGGAAAAAAGGGTGTTGGACATGGAGGAGGGCACTTGTTGGGATGAGCACTGGGTGTTATATGGAAACAAACTTGACAATGAACTATGAAAGAAAAAGGAAAAGATACTCAGCATGGGCTTTTGCCTTGTACTCCAAAGCAAGCGAGTCTCTATAGCGGCAGAGTTGGTTTTCATGGCCTGTCACATGTTGGGAGAACTACCTTGCTGAATAGACTAGGGAGTAAGAGCAGCTGCAAGCAAGAATGCCAAATATTCTCAACGTAATTACCCAAAGTTCTGCAGTTTTTCCTTAACAAGTACACTTCAATTAGTTTTCTGCCTTCATTTGATTTCCTGAGCCCTGATGTATTTGTTTTTCAAAATTTCTGGCCAGTTTTATTGTTGTATTTTCTGACACTGACATTACTAGAAATTTGTTCTGTTGTACTCGTTTCCCCATTCTTTCTGTATAGTGGTAAGATACATATAATATAAAATTTGCCATCTTAACCATTTTTAAGTTTACAATTCAGTAGTACTGAGTATATTTATAATGTTATGCCTCTATCACCGCTATCCATCTCTAGTGCCTTTTTATCTTTTATCTTTTTTATCTTTATCTATTGCCTTTTATCTAGTGCCCCTAATGCCTAATAGGATCTCTGTCCATTAAACAGTAACTCTCCATCTCTTTCCTTCCCCTAGCACATGGCAACCACCATTCCTGTCTCTGATTTTGACAACTCCAAGTATCTCACATAGGTGGAATCATAAATTATTTGCTTTTTGTGACTAGTTTATTTCATATAACGTAATGATTTCAAGGTTCATTATACTGTAACATGTCAGAATTTCCTTTCTTTTCAAGATGAGTAATACTATACTGCATGTATATACTACATGTTTATCTATTTATCTATTCATCAATGGATACCTGGGTTGTTCCTACATTTTAGGGGTTATGAATAGTGCTGCTATCAATATGGGTATACAAATACATCTTTGAAACCTTGTTTTCAACCCTTTAGGGTATATACTCAGAAGTGGATTTGCTAGAACACATGGTAATTCTATTTTTAATTTTTGAGGAACTTCCATACTGTTATCACAGTGACTGTAATATTTTACAGACTCACCCAAAATGCACCCAGGTTCTGATTTCTCCAAATCCCTACAAACACTTATTTCCTTTCTTCCTTTCTTTCCTTCCTCGCTCCCCACTCCTCCTCCTTCTCTCTCTGTTCCCTCTACCTTCCTCTCTTCCATTCTTCTCTCTTTATGTCCTTCCTTCTTCCTTCCATCTTTCCTTCCTTCCTTCCTTCCTTCCTTCCTTCCCTCTCCATTCTTTTCCGTTCCATTCTGTTCCGTTTCTCTTTCTTCTCTCTCTTTCTATAGTAGCCAATCCAGTGGATGTGAGGTAGTATCTCATTGTAGCTTGATTTTTCATTTCCCTAATCATCAGCAGTGTTGAACTTTTTTTTTCATCTGCCTAATGGAATATTTGTATACATTCTTTGGAAAAATGCCTGTTCAAGTCCTTTGCCCATTTTTGCCAGTTGGATTGTTGGAATCGGATTTTTTGTTTTTGGTTGTTAAGTTTTAGGAGTTTTCTGTATATTTTGAATATTAATCTCTTATCAGATACATAATTTCTGAATCTTTTTCATTCTATGTTTGCTTTTATTACTCTGTTAATAGTGTCTTTTGATATATATTTATCTTTTGATAGTGCAGGACTGATTTCAGGAGTAGATTCCAGTGATTCATCCCCTATGTATAATACCCAGTGCTCATACCAACAATTGTCTTCCTTAATGCCCCTTACCCATTTAGCCCATCCACCTCACCCTCAACCCCTCCAGCAACCCTCAGTTTGTTCTCTGTATTTCAGAGTTTCTAATGTTTTATTTTTATATTATTTTTGCTTCCCTTATGTTCATCTGTTTTGCATCTTATGTTCCTCATGTTTGAAGTCATACACTATTTGTTTTTCTCTGACTAATTTCACTTAGCATAATACCCTTTAGTTCCATCCCTGTGGTTGCAAATGGCAAGATTTCATTCTTTTGATTGCCAAATAATACTCCATTTTATACACATGCACACACACACACACACACACACACACACACCACATCTTCTTTATCCTTTTATCCATCAATGGATGTTTGGGCTCTTTCCATACTTTGGCTGTTGTCGATAGTGCTATCTACATTGGGGTGCATGTACCCTTTTGAAATAACACACCTGTACCTTGGATAAATACCTAGTAGTGCAATTGCTGGGTTGTAAGGTAGTTCTATTTTTAATTTTTTAAAACTGTTTTCCAGAGTAGTCACACCAGTTTGCATTCCCACCAGAAGTACAAGAGTGATCCTCTTTCTTCACATCCTTACCAACATCTGTTGTTGCCTGAGTTGTTAATGTTAGCCATTCTGACTGCTGTGAGGTGGTGTGGTTTTAATTTGTGTTTCCCTGATAATGAGTGATGTTGAGTATCTTGTCATGTGTCTGTTAGCCCTCTGGATGTCTTCTTTGGAGAAGTATCTATTCATGTCTTCTGTCCATTTCTTCACTGGGTTATTTGTTTTTTGGATGTTGAGTTCAATAAGTTCTTAATAGATTTTGTATATTAACCCTTTATCTGATATATCATTTGCAAATATCTTCTCCCATCCCATCAGTTGCTTTTGAACTTTGCTGATGGTTTCCTTCGATGTGCAGAAGCTTTTTATTTTGATGTGATCCTAGTAGTTCATTTTTGCCTTGGTTTCCCTTGCCTCCAGAGATGTGTTGAGTAAGAAGTTGCTGCAGCCAAGGTCAAAGAGGTTGTTGCCTGCTTTCTTTTCTAGGATTTTGATGATCCCCTGTCTTACGTTTAGGTCTTTCATCTGTTTTCCATTTATTTTTGTGTATGATGTAAGAAAGTGGTCTAGGTTCATTTTTATGCTTATTGCTGTCTAGTTTTCCCAGCACCATTTGCTGAAGAGACTGTCTATTCCATTGGATATTCTTTCCTGCTTTGTCAAAGATTCGTTGTCCATACATTTGTGGGTACATTTCTGGTTTCTCTATTCTGTTCATTTGATCTGAGTGTCTGTTTTTGTGCTATTAGCATGCTGCCTTAATGATTACAGCTTTGTTATGCGTCTTGAAGTTCGGAATTGTGATGCCTGCAGCTTTGGTTTTCTTTTTAACTATCACTTTGGCTATTTGGGGTCTTTTGCGGTTCCATACAAATTTTGGGATTGTTTGTTCTAGTTCTATGAAGAATATCGGTGTTATATTGATAGGGATTGCTGGTATGTAAAATTTTTAATTTTTATGAAGTCCAGTTTTTTTTCTATTTTTTCCTTTGTTGCCTGTACTTTTGATGTCCAAGTAATCATGGCCAAATTTAAAGGTGTAAAGCTTAAACAAAAATATTGTGAAGCGTTTGCTATATGTTATCTCAAGAAATTTGCACTTTTAGTTCTTTCATTTAGATCTTCAATCCATTTTGAGTAAATATTTATATATAGTGTTAGGTAAGGCTCCAAATTTATTCATTTGCATGTGGATATCTAATTTCCCAACACCAAGTTACTGGCCTTCCTCACTGAATGGTCTTGACGCCCTTGTCAAAATTATTTGATCATTTACAAGAGTTTACATCTGGGCTATTTCATTTCATTGCTTGATAGGTCTGTTTTATGCCAGGACCATAATGTTTTAATTACTATAGTTTTGAAGTAGTTCTGAAATCTGAATTATTAGTCTTCCAGCTTTGTTCTTCTTTTTCAAGGTTGTGTTGGCTATGTGGGATCCCTTGAGATTCATTGTGAATTACAGAATGGGTTTTTATATTTCTGGAAAAAAATTTGATTGGGATTTTGAAAGACAAAGCAGTAAATTTGTAAATGTCTTTGACTGCTAATGAATGACATCTTAACACTGTTAACACCTCGATCCCATAAACGTGATGTGTGCTTCCATTTATTTTTTTCTTCTTTAATTTCTCTCAGCAATATTTTGTAATTTTTATTGTATGAATCTTTTACCTTCTTGGTTAAATTTATTTCTAAGTATTTCATTTTTCTGATGAAATTATAAATAGGATCATTTTCTTCATTTCTTTTTCTGATTGTTCATTTTTACTATATAGAAATGCAAACTGACTTTTGTGTGTTGACTTTGTATCCTGCTAGTTTACTGAATTCATTTATTAGTTTTAACAGTTATTGTGTCTGATATTTTCTACATATAAAATCATATCTATAAAAAGGGATCATTTTAGATCTTCTTATCTAATTTGAATGACTTCTTCCCCCCCCCACCCCACCAAATGTTCTGGCTAGTATTTCCAGTATTATTTTGAATACAAGTGACAAAGCTAACATCCTTGTCTTGTTCCTGATCTGAGATGAAAATCTGTTATTAAGCAATGAGTAAGATGTTTGCTGTGGTATTTTTCATATACAGTTCTTTTATATTGAGGTAGTTTCCTTCTTTTCCTTGTGTTTTCAACATTTTTATCATAAAAGAGCCTTAACTTTTGTTTAATTTTTTTCTTCACCAATTGAGATATTGTAGAGTTTCGTTTTGTTTTCTGTATTCTTTTACTATGGCATATTCTAATGATCAGTTTATCTATGGACCACTCTTGCTTTCCAGTAATAAATTCTACTTGGTCATGATGTGTAATCCCTTTAAAATGCTACTGTATTCGGTTTGCTAATATTTTTTGAGGATTATTATGTGAATGTTCATGAGAAATATTGGTCTGTAGTTTTATTTTCTTGGAGTGTCTTTGTCTGACTTTGGTATCAGAGTATTATTGGTTTCAAAGAATGACTTGAGTAGTCTTCGCTCCTTTGCAATTTTTTAGAAAGCTTGAGAAGGATTGGTATTAATTCTTCTTAAATGTTTGGTTAGAATTCACCAGCGAAGCCATCAGATCCAGGGCTTTTCTTTATTGGGAGAATTTTTTGTTACTGGTCCAATCTCCTTACTAGTTGTAGGTATATTTAGATTTTCTATTCTTTGTGACTTAGTTTTGTTTGTCTTTGCATGTTTAGGAATTTGTCTATATCATCTTGGTTACTCAATTTGTTGACATACAGTGATTTATAATATTCTATGATGATACTTTTTATTTCTGTAAGGAAACCTTTCTCCCATTTACATTTCTGATTTTAATAATTTGAGCATTTTTCTTCGTCTTTTTTTTTCTTCTTATTCTACTTGACTACTAAAGGTTTTTCAACATTTCAAAGATCAACATATGGTGGTATGCTTTTTCTGTGTCACTATTCTGTTCTCTATTTTTTTTAAATGTCTGCTTTAATCTTTACTCTTACCTTCCTTCTCCCAGTTTTGGGTTTAGTTTGTTCTTTATTGTTGTTGTTGTTGTGGTGGTGGTGATGGCTGTTTTTGTTCCTTAAATTGTAAAGTTATCTTGCTGATTTGAGATCTCTCTACTTATTATAAGCATTACATCTATAGCCCCCTCAGCACTGTTTCTTCTGTGCCTATAAGTTGTGATATGTTGTGTTTCAACTTTTATTCATAATTTTTCTTTCAGTTAATTCCACAGACCTAATATTTTTTATTGTTCTATCTTCAAGTTCACTGATTCTTCCACCAGCTCAAATCTGCCTTTAAATTACTGTAGTATATTTTTCAATGTAGTTATTGTATTTTTAAACTCAAAATTTTTCTTTTGATTTCTTTTTAGGTTTTCTGCCTCTTCATTGCTATGTA
>NW_027530545.1:12570270-12649637 GCF_008692635.1 Crocuta crocuta | reverse complement strand
GTATGTACTTTATTATTATTATTATTTTAATTTTAATTTTTATTTTTAAGTAGGCTCCATGCCCCGCACAGAGCCCACTGCGGGGCCTGCACCCATGACCCTAAGATGAAGACCTGAACTGAGATCAAGAGTCAGATGTTCAACTGATGGAGCCACCCCACCACCCCTGTCTCTTCATTGATATATCCATTTTGTCCATGTGCTTTCCTGAGTATTTTTCTTTTATTTTTTTTTACATCACATTTATTTCTTTGACTATAAGGCATTTGTTTAAAATATTTGCCTAGTAAATTTGCTATCAGGTGTTTTTCAGGCACAGTTTCTGACATTTAAGTATGGGCATTTGAATCTAAGTGTGTCAGGTCTGAAAATCAGATTCTCTTTATCCAGTAGGTTGTTATTTTTTTTACTTCTCTTTTTTGTCTTCCCAATCCTTCATAGATGACTCTGTACTGAGGATCAGGCTGAGATGTAAGCTTAAGATCTTCTCAGGTGAGGTGCGCTGGGTGGCTCAGTCGGTTGGGCATCCGACTTCAGCTCAGGTCATGATCTCATGGTTCATAGGTTTGAGCCCCGCATCAGGCTCTGTGCTCACAGCTAGCTCAGAGCCTGGAGCCTGCTTCAGATTCTGTATCTCCCTCTCTTTCTGGCCCTCTCCTGCTCACGCTGTGTGTGTGTGTGTCTCTCTCTCTCAAATAAATAAAAACATTAAAAAAAAATTTAAAAACCCATCTCAGCCTGATCCTCAGTACAGTCATCTATGAGTGAAAAGACAAGATCTTTTTTTAATTTTTTTTAAACCCCCGCTGTGTGTACAGTTGCTTTTGGATGTCTTAGTCCTTAATGTCTTTCATCCACAAGTGTAATAAGAAAAATGAAAAGTGGAGGGAAGTATGCTGGCCCGTATATCTCTTGGAAGTCAATTCAGCTACTGGAGGCAGGGCTTACAACAATCAAGTTAGGTGCAAATCAATAACTGCTGTGTTTTGTCTATAGCTGCATTATTAGAAACAGCATTCAGGAATCAGAACATGGATCCCCAATATTTGAAGGACAGGATCCTTTTTACCCACCCTGCTCCTGCATGCTGTGTGAAAACTGACTAGAAGGCTCACACAGCTGCTTGCCATGGGACTTACAATAGAGGCTGGGTAGTGACTACTGTACAGATACCTGAAATTGATGGAAATGAACCACAACTTACCATCTAAGCCTTTCCTGGAACTTACTAGCCTTCAATAGATTCTAGAGTTCCAAAATAGTTGTATCAAATATATTGTGCCAGTGCAGTTGTTTTCCAAATGGGGAGACAAATACTTGGTGCTTCCTGCTCTGCCATCTTTCAGAATCCTCTTCCTTACCCTACTTCTCTTAAGTCAATTTATAATTTCATTACATCAAGCACTCATAATGTGTGTGAATGACTTGTTTTATAATTTGTCATATAAAGAATTAATTATAATTTATTTATTTACATACTGTCATTCAGAAAATCTGTTACCTTCTTCATGGTTGTGATTTTAGCTAATTTGTCTTCATAATAGCAGCATCTGTTGATGAGGTAAATGCAAGACAAAAGGCAATTAGTTTGAATTTAATAGAAATGAAGGAAGGATGTTTATCATTTACTACATGACCAATTCTTCACATTGTAAAATCATGATCTTAAGAAAAAAGTTCTGAACTAGTGAGAAAAAGGATTTTATCTTGAAAGAGAGTGTATTCTTTAGAAAAATCAATTTGACCAGTCTAATTGATCTGCTTATCTGAATAGCTTACCTCTGCTTTCAATTTCCTGGATAATTCTTTGAGCTCAATTTTCATGCCCCATCATTTAGATTATATTTTTTTTTTAATTTTTTTTTTAACGTTTTATTTATTTCTAGGAGAGAGAGAGAGAGAGAGCGTGAGCAGGGGAGGGTCAGAGAGAGAGGGAGTCACAGACTGAAACAGGCTCCAGGCTCTGAGCTGGCAGTCAGCACAGAGCCTGACGCGGGGCTCGAACCCACGAACCGCGAGATCATGACCCAAGCGAAAGTCGGACGCTTAACCGACTAAGCCACCCAGGCGCCCCCATTTAGATTATATTTTCAATGCTCTTATGCAGATTAGTACATAGAGTCTCTGTGGGAAAAATAAAGATAAATGTAATACAAAAATAAATAGCTTTATAAAGGTTTCAAAAATATTAGGCAAAAGTAGATAATTGTGCTGAAATGTATCAGTCTATTCAGAAATATAGACTAACAAAACAGATGTTACCACTGCCAGAGAAAAGAAGAACCAATGCCTGGAGTCAAATTAGAATGTGCCACATGTAAGGCCTTTGTGGCAGTGCATCTAATTGAGTATGTGGGCACATCCGGTTTTATACACAACTGATCCTGCCATTGGAACTATTATGAAGCTTGCCTTGCTGGTAGTTGACCTTAATACTGTCAGTCTTTCATGTGCAGCTTTGGAAGAAAAACCTAAGTGAATCTCTGTTATAATATGTGGAAAATAGGCTAAGAAATCTTCTGAATTACATTTTATTTTATCTAATTTGAGAAACAAATGCAATGTCAGTTATTTTATGAATTATAATTAGCAATATATATTAAAATTTTGTGTAGAGCTAGCATTGTAATAGGAAAGGAAACTCATACTTATTGAAATCAAACAGTGCAATGGTCTTAGAACTTTAAAAGAGGTTGCCAGAACTTGTTTGGACTCTCGGGGTTTATTACTCAAACTAAAGAACTCGAGCATGAGCTTGAGGTAAAATACTTATTCATTTGCTGCACCTTAATTTGCTTTTCTCTTAATTGAGCTCAGCATGAGGTAAGACTTTATAAGTAATGCACATATTGCCCTTTTGTAACCTAGACTTTTACAATATCCATTCCCCTAGAATATTTTTTTTTCCTAACCCTAGTGGTTGAACAGGTTAGAGTAAGATGTAGTAGCAGGAATAAAGAATAAAATAAGCCAGTGCTTTAGGAAAAAAAATAAGCCAAAGAGAAATTCTTAAGTGAACCAGTTTCCTTTCTTAAATTGGCAAGTTGCAGTATACTCGAAAGGTAGCAAACCTCAGTGGCTAGCCTTTCCAGTCCCCATTAAAGGAGGAGCAATGCCACTTCTTTGGTGGACTAAGCATGCCTTCAGACTTCTAAAGAAAAAACAAAATGCCTAGGATGTTGTACAACACAAGATAGTCCTAATAGTAAAATAATTCTGGGTTTGATTGTGCTTTTTTTTAAAAAAAATTAATGTATGTTTATTTTTGAGAGACAGGGAAAGACAGAGCATGAGCAGGGGAGTGTCAGAGAAAGAGAGACACAGAATTCAAAGCAGGCTCTAGGCTCTGGG
Organism: Crocuta crocuta; assembly: GCF_008692635.1. Taxonomy (NCBI): domain Eukaryota; kingdom Metazoa; phylum Chordata; class Mammalia; order Carnivora; family Hyaenidae; genus Crocuta; species Crocuta crocuta. The sequence goes on along the minus strand of NW_027530545.1, from coordinate 12,646,286 downwards.
CTCAACCCCATGAACCATGAGATCATGACCTGAGCCAAAGCTGGACGCACAACCAACTGAGCCACCCAGGTACCCCGATTGTACTTTAGGTACATAAAGTACCTTAGCCATAACATACAATGCATAAATAGAATTTGTACTGGCTGCCAATGCTTATCATGTTACTACTATAGTTCTAAGTGACTTACTGTTGGGCTATTAACTATGATTTAGGGGAAAAAAAAGCTTTTCTTTTATAGCTCATAAAGATTATAAATATGTGTAAAAATCTTTTGTAATCTAAGCCCCCTCTTTTTAGTTTTTGCTCCCTATGTTTAGAAGGTATAATGTCATATTTTCCAGCTAATAACCTCTTGATTTCTGAAAAGCCAGTCAGGCCTATCAGTTGTTTAAAGACCATTGCCATACCTTTAGTATAAAGATAGTCAATGCACATTTTAATATAAATTTTAATTATTAACTGTAATATGTGATTTCTTAATGCTGATAGAAAAATATGAATTGCATTTATTTTGGAGAATTGGAATAGAGATGAACATAGTAAGAAATCTTTGCTTTTTCTGTTTGGTTTAGAAATACTTCAGTATTTACTAAGAGCAATTCTGAGAGTGAGATTTTAATAAGAATAAACATGGCTGAATATGAAAATATAAGTAAAAACTCAGATTTATGATATAGTTTTCTTCTCATGGATAATTGGAAGTGATATGTACAACTCATTATTACTACTATTACAGTTTTTAAAGAGAATGTACTTAAATAAACCCTAAAAACAGATGAGGCATAACACTTTAGCCTGTCCCTTTGACTGACTGATTCATATACACATGAATGGTGACTTTTTTAACACAAAATTACATGACTAATTCTTCCATCACTTTGTTAGTTAGTGACGCTAACCCTAGCCTTAGAACTAAAATCAACCCATTTAATGAAATGCTCACTTAAATACCAAAGGCATTATTACATATGTAACAGTTTGGAAATACTGCACTATACTTGGAAAATGCCCAGCACCAGTGAATCAATTTTCTCTCTGCTTTGTAAAAACAACTTCTGCTTTATTGCTTTTTGGAAACAGAACTGAAGCAATGCTTCACCAAAGCCATTAAACAGAACTTGTGACATAAAATATAAGACTTACGACTAAACTACATCATTTCTCGATTCCTTTTGAACACCTAATGGCATAATGAAAACTGATTAGACTATTCATATGTTCACATTCTGAGCTATGATATCTGATAGCCTCAAATTAAAAAGTTGATTTGTAAAAGGAGATGATGATACAATTGAACAATCAACCTCGTAAACAGTCTACTGCTGAGTAATGAAAAATTTTAATTGGTCAAATAAAGTAGCATTTAGTGCCGGAAAATATGGAAGATAGTCTATAATTAAAATAATTAACACAAAGATGATTCTTATATAGCAGCAACACATTAAATATTTAACCATGAGGAAGGAAAACAATTTCAAACTAGTGAATGAAGGGAAAATTCTTTGAGAGTTCTTTAGGGTTTACTTTTTTTTTTGTTTTTTTAATAGTTCATTTGAGACTTAGTTGACAATTTTATACTGTTAATATTGCAAAAGTTAGAGTAAGGAGGGAAATGAGCAGTATTCTTTGATTTTATACCATGTTCTAAAAGAGCAAAGTAGATATTGGGAAAGTATGGGTTTGTTAAAAATACATTACTCCTACTTTGTTTGTTTTTTCTAATATTCTCTGTGGCTGAAAAAATGTTTTAATTAGAAAGATATGTATTATGTTTATTTGCATCCAGAATTAAGTTGATATGCATATGTGATAGTTTGTAACATGTGAAAATGCACATTATAATCTCTATTATATCAACTACAAACATCAAAAGTATACTAAAAAATCAGTAGAATAACTAAAAATGTACACTATTTAATGCAAAAGAAGACAGAATTAGAAAAGTAAAGACAGAGTAGACATATAAAAACAAATAGGAAAATGGTAGGTGTAAAAAATAATGTCATAATATTAATTAGTGACAATATTAATATTATTGGTGGCAGAGACTTAACATATCAGGAAGATATCACAATTATAAAGATCTTTGTAGCAAAAGACAGAAAGCTGAAATACATGGGGAAAAATGACAGAATTGCAAGGAGAAGTAATAATTCAACAATAATATTTGGAGAATCTGTATCCAGTGTCATTTACTAATAAACCAACTAGAGAGATAATCAGAATTTAGAAGACTTGAACAACACTACCAAGATACACGAGCTAATTGATTCCACCCAACAACTTCAGAATCATCCTTGTCAAGAAAATGCTCCATGATTAACCATATACTGGTTCATAAGAATAGTCTCAATAAATTTAATGTAAGGTTTGTTCTTTGCCTACAGTAAAATTCACTTAGAAAGCAATAGCATATAAGTCTGGGCAATCACCAACTGTTTGGAAATAAACATGACACTTTGAAATAATACATTGATCAAAGAAAAAAATCATAAGAAAATTAGAATACAGTTTGATTTAAAGTGAAAACATATCAGAATTTATGAAAAACAGTTAAATAAGTGCTTAGAGGGAAATTTGGACCTTTAAACATCCATGTTTATTTAAACATTCAGAAAGCTGAAAGTCTCAGGTCAAGCACCTAAGTTTTTACCTTAAGAAACTAGAAAAAGGTAGCAAATTAAACCTTTAACAAGCAGAAGGAAATACATAGGTAAAAAAACAGAGAAAAAAATCACTGAAATAGAAAAACAATAAAGTAATAGAATTCTTGAAACCAAGAGTTGGTTCTTTGAGAAAATAACAAAACTGACAAACCTTTAGCTAAACTGAAGAAAATGCAAAAAAGTACAAATTATCAAAATCAGTAATAAAGTAAAGATATCATCGAACATAATACCATATGCATCATGGGAGTTCCAGGAAAAGTGGGAGAGAAAAGGACAGAGAGCATATACAATGAAATAATGACTGAAAAACCTCCTAAATTCCATGGAAATCATGTAAATAAACATCCAAGAATCTTAACTTCAAGTAAGATTAACTCCAAATCTATACTGAGACACATTATAATCAAACTTTCAAAAGCTGAAGAAATAGGGAGAATCCTTTAAGCAGTAAAAGAGAAATAAATTGTCACATACAAGGGACATACAAAGGATTCTCAATAAGATTCTTAACAGATTTCTCATCAGGAACTTTTGGTTCTTATAATTTAAAAAAAGTTTAACTATATAAGATTATAGATGTTAATGCATTGTGGTAATCATTTATCAATATACACATATATAAAATAATATCTTGCACACTTTAAACCTACACAATGTTATATGTCAGTTATATCTTCATTAAACTGGAGGGGCAGCTGGTCTCTCAGTCAGTTTTTGGCTCAGGTCATGATTTCAGTTTTTGGGATCAAGCCCAAATTGGGCTCCCAGCCAACAGTGTGGAGCCTGCTTGGGATTTTCTCTCTCTCTCTCTCTCTTCCTTTTCCCCATTTGTGCATGCTCACATTCTCTCAAAATTAAATAAACTTAAAAATATAAATAAATAAAACTGCGAAACAATGATACATGAATAAGAAGATAAACTTTGGAGGCCATAAGACAATAGGCTATTATAATCAAAATGTATAAGAAATATAAAATATAAAAGAAAAAAGTATAAAATATAAAAGAAACGTTAAAAATATAAAAGAAAAAAAAACACTGTGAACCAAAAATCCATTATCTCCATTATCTAGTAAAATTGTCCTTCTGGGAGAAATTTAGGCAATCCATGATAACCAAAAGCTGAAGACGTTTATGACCAGTGGACCTGCTATGCAAGAAATGCTCAAGAGAGTCTTGTATGGTAAAATGAAAGGACATTAGTAACTCAAGGCTGTGTGGAGAAATAAAAGTCTCAATAAAGGTTAATATGTGAACAATTATAGAGTAGTTATTATTGTAATAATGGTTTATAAATGCACTTTTTGTTTCCTACATGATTAAAAAGACAAATACATTTAAAGAAAACAGTTATTAGGGTAAAAGCTAGTATTACTGTAACTTTGATTTGCAACTCTAAATCCTGTCTTCTCTATAATTTTAAGAGACTGATGCACTTAAAAGAATTAATAGTTTATGGTTTGGGGGCACACCGTATATAAAGATTTAATTTTGTGACAGCAACAGCTGAAAGGGTTGGAACGGAACTGTAAAAGAGCAGAGAATGTGTATGTTACTGAAGTTAAGTTGGTATTAATTTAAATTACATTGTTATAAATGTAGGATGTTAATATATTCCCCATGGTAACCACTCAGAAAAGAGCTATAGTAGATACACAGAAGAAAGTGAGAAAGGAATTTAAGTATTTCACTATAAAAATAAAACTGAATACAAAGGAAGACTATAATTCACGAAATGAGGAACAGAGAAACAAAAGGACCTATAGAAAACAAATAGCACAATGACAAAAGTATGTTCTTCTTTATCAATAATTATTTTAAATATAAATGGATTAAACTCTTCAATCAAAAGACAGAGATTGGCAGAATGGATAAAATACATAACCCAACTATATGTTGATTATAATACACTGAAAATCCAAAAACACGAAGAAATTGAAAGTGATAAGATGAAAATGGCATTTCAACCAGATAGTAACTAAAGAGAGTAGAGTGGCTATACTAATATCAGACAAGTCGACTACAAATCAGCAAAGCCTATATGAGAGAAAGGAAGATGTTATCCATTAATGTTATATATTAATAAAAGATTCAAACCATCAATATTCAACAATTATAAACATTTACATAGCAGCTACAGATCATTAAAATAAATGAGCAAAAACTGATAAATAAAGGGAGAAAATTCTATAAAAAGTAGTTGAAGACTATTCCACTCACAATAGTGCATAGAACTACCAGAAATAAATATGGAACCAGAGGAATCAACAACACAGTTAACCAACTAGCTCTAACAGACATGTACAGAACATTTTGCCCTACAACACAATGCACATTCTTCCCAAGTGTACAACTGGAAATTTTCCAGGCTACACAATATTTTAGGACCCCAATTAAGTATCAAGATTTTAAATGAGAGATATCATTAAAAATATCTTTTCTGGCCAATGCAGGACAATGTTAAAAATCAGTAAGAAAAGTAAAATCGGAAAATTCATAAAACTGGAAATTTAACACTTTTAAACAACCAATGGGCAAAGAAATCAAGAGGGACATTAGGAAACACTTAAAAGCATATGAAAATGCAACCACAACATACCAATACTTAGAGGATTTAGGGAAAGTGGTGCTAAAGGGAGAATTTGTAACTATTTGTACGTTAAAAAATAATATGTATACTAAATCAATGATCTAGCTTTACAACCTAAAGAAATAGAAAAAAGAACAAACTAAACACCAAGCTTGCAGAAAGAATATAAATTAAATATTAGAGCAGAGAAGCAAAATAGACAATAGAAAAAAAAATAGAGAAAATTAGTGCAACCAAAAGTTGGTTCCTTGAGAAGATAAACAAGTTTGACAAACCTTTAGTTAGATGGACTATGTAAAAAAGATAAAGAACTCAAATGAAATTAAAGAGGGGATGCTACTATCAATTCTACATAAATAAAAAGGATTATAAAAGAGTACTGTGGGGGCGCCTGGATCTCAATCAGTTAAGCGGCAACTTTGGCTCAGGTCCTGATCTCACGTTCAAGAGTTCAGACCCTGCATCAGGCTCTGTGCTGAGCTCAGAGCCTGGAGCCTGTTTTGGATTCAGTGTCTCCCTCTCACTCTGCTCCTCCTCAACTTGCTCTCTCTGTCGCCCTCTCAAAAATGAATAAATGTTAAAAAAGTTTAATAAATAAAAAACTATAAATAGCTGTACACCAAAAATTTTGATAAACTATATGAAATAGTCATATTCCTAGAACACCAAAACTACCAACACTAAATCATGAAGAAATAGAAAACTGAATAGACTCATAACTAGTAATGCGATGGAGTCAGCAAAAATCTCCCAAAAAGGAAAAACCTGGATCTGATAGCCTCCTGGTGAATTCTGCCAAGTACTTTAAGAACAACTTAATATCGGTCTTTGTCAATATTTTCCAAATTAATCAAAGAGGAGAGAATACTTTCTAACCCATTATATTAGGCCAGCATTACCCTAATTCCAAAGCCAAACAAAGAGATTGCAAATATATATATACATACATTAGTACATAAAACTAAAGACTAATATCCCTTATCAGCATTGATACAAACATCCTCTGGAAAACATTAGCAAACAATTCAGCATTAAAAGTATTATATACCATGACCGAATGGGATTTATTACTGGAATGCAAAAATAGTTCAACATATGAAAGTTGATCAACATTATAAGCTGCCTCAACAGAAAGAAGAAAAACAGACATATGATTATTTCAATTGATGTAAATAAAGCATCAGTATTTTTTAATGATGGAAATACTCAATAAAGTAGGAATTGAAAGACACTGCCTGAACATAATAAAAAGCTATGTGAAAAATTCACAACGAGCATCATAATCAGTGGTGAAAACCTGAAAACTTTTCATCCTAGATCAGGAACAAAGCAAGGATGGCCACTTCACCCCTTCTATTCAACATAGTACTTGAAGTTTTAGATAGAGCAATTAAGCAAGACAAAATAAAAGGCATCTTAATGGGAAAGGAAGAAGTAAAATTATCTCTGTTTGCAGATGACATGATCTTATATGTATAAAACCCTAAAGACCCCCCCAAAACACACATATTTAATAAATACCTTCAGCAAAGTTACAGTACACAAAAACAATGTGCAAAAATCAGTTGCATTTCTGTATACTAACAATGAGCAATACAAAATGAAATTAAGAAAGCATATACAATCATCCAAAAGAATAAAATATTTAGGAATTAACTTTACCAAGAAAGTAAACCAGTTGTTCAGTAAAAACTACCAAACATTGTTGAAAGGAATTAAGGAAGGCATAAATAAATGAAAACAAATATGTTCATGGAGAAGAAGAGCTAATGGTGTTAAGAGGCTAATAGGACCTAAAGTGATTTATAGATTCAATGAAGTGTCTTTCAAAATTCCAGTGATTTTATTTTCCAGAAATAGAAAAAAACTATCCTAATATTTATATTGAATCTCAACGGACCCCAAATAGCCAAAACAATCTTAAAAGAGAAGAATAAAACTGTGGGGTCAATACTTCCTGATTTCAGAACTTACTATAAGGCACAATAATCAAAATATTGTGTTACTGGTATAAATGCAGACATGCAGAACAATGGAATAGAATAGAGAACTCGGAAATAACCTCTCATATATATGTACAAATGATATTTTACAAGGGTGCCAAGACCATTAAATGGAGAAAGGATAGTCTTTTCAATAAATAGTACTTCAGAGCACCTGGGTGGCTTAGTCATTTAAGCATCAGACGTCCCCTATGGTCATGATCTTGTGGTTTGTGGATTTGTCAGTTTGAGCCCCATGTCAGGCTCTGTGCTGACCTCTCAGAGCCTGGAGCTTCCTTCAGATTCTCTGTCTCCCACTCTCTGCTCCTCCCCAGCTCACGCTCTGTCACTCTCTCTCTCTCTAAAATAAACATTTAGAGAATTTCATAAATAGTGCTAAGAAAACTGAATATCCATATGAAAAAGAATTAATTCAAGCTTTTACATAACATGATGTATAAAAGTTATCAAAATAGACCAAGGACCCAAATGTAAGAACTAAAACAATAAAAGCATACAAGAAAAGTGGATACAACTTTGGAATCGGCAATGATTTCTTAGATATGATGACAAAGATATAGGTAATAAACAAATCGAACTTATAAAATTTTTAGAAATTTGTACATCAAAAGACACTATTGACAGTAAAAAAAAGCAATCGACAGGATGGAGAAAATATTTTCAAATTATATGCTCCTCAATAGTTTCCTAAATATATAAGTGGAGATTAACCATAAATAGGTATTAGGGAACTTACCTGAGTTATGAAACTGTTCTAAAACTGGATTATAGTGATGGTCACATAAGAATTAACTCAAAGTGATTTAATTGTATGTTTGGCAATTGGTGTATTGTATGGTTTGTAATTATACCTCAAACTGTTATAATATAAAGATAATATTGAAGAGGACAAACATTTGTTTTAAAGGATTAAACAATAGGACAATTCCTGTAAGAAAAAAAATATTTGTGGCAGATTAAAAAAATAAAGTAGATTAGAAGTTCAATATATCTTAAATTATAGTTTTCATGTGGAAGTAAAATAAGACCAGTTGGTTTTTATAAACATGTATATCTGGTTGTTTATAAATGTTGAGAGAAAGTTTTCTTTTTTGGTTTTTGGTTTTTGGTTTTTTTGAACCATAATGAAGGAATAATCTCTTACCCTAGCTCTGAAAAGTAAATCATTTAACAAAGCAAGGAAGATTGTTTGAGAATACATTATGCCAAAGATTTCCACTTCCAGAAAATAATGACAATGACATTTAATCTTTGAATATTTATGTTGAAATTTCTTTCAAGCATTTTAAGAAATCTGCTTCTGAAATTCTTCAATATGGAATAACAATGAGTAAGCAAATTGGAAACTATGGCCATAGTGAGAGGACTGAACACATGAATGTAGTATAAGGAAATGTTTTTATTCAGACAAGTTACTGTATTTAGTACCATGTATCACATATACCAATTTACTTTTATGCAACGTAAATTCTTTAAAATCAACTTTTATGCAACATTTTCCTCTTTTCCTTGGGGTATGGGGGAAGTTGTGATCATCCTTTCAACAAAATGCAAATCCCCAGAGGAGTTCTTAGGCCTCTGTAATTTACAAACATCCAGGGATCTCCAAAGCTGCAATACATTCTCCTAAGAGGTCACTCTAGTTACAGCCACTGGCATTTCTCCAAGCCATACAGGCCAGCATAGAGCAGTAGGCTACATCTCCAAGGACCCAAGAACTTAAGAACTGAGTATTTTGGCTACCCAATCATTATCTGGAAAGTTCAGGCAGGGCCCATGCAGTCCCTTGAGATTTCACCCCGTCATGACTTACATGACTCAAACACGTTTCTGGATCCAAAAACAAGCAAAGGGAATCTGGCTGTGATTTGTAGAGTGTCACTATTTTAAATATTTTTTTGTTGTCTTTTTCCCATAGCATTTGGGAATTTCTGTGATAAAATGGACACTTTTACCACATGTGGAATTTAAATGTGTGTATAATGTCTCAATATTGTAAGAGGGTAATATGCATTTTGAAATTTCATATCATCAGTGTGTGTTTACCAAGTAATGCCTTTGGTGTTTTGTTTTGTTTTGTTTTGTTTTTTACAAGAGAACATTTACCTGTGAAAGTGACCTGAGGCAGTGAAAATTAATCATTTGGGGGACAACATAAATTGCAATAATGAATTTCATAATAGTTATTTCAAGTTGACTCAGTTTCAGATTAAACTAGAGGGAAAAAAAAAACATCAGAAAGATTTCTTTTGGTCTCTTTCTCTGCTTTAAAAAAACTAGTTTAAGAAAATGGGTTTTGTATTTTAATAAACACTGTTAGCATTTTCTGCTTTTTTATAGAAATGCATAAGGTTAAGGAACTCATTTGTTCTTACACTATTGAAAAGCAAAAATAAATAAATAAAATTATTCAAACTCCTAGCTAATTTCAAAATGATTGCAAACTGAATGCCAAAATAAGGAGGTAACTCTTCACATAAAAAGGCTAATCATGGTTAATTGTTTTCCTATTCCTTTTGATGATAATAGCCATTATAAACTCATTTTAAGTATGTAGATGTAATATGCAATTACCATAGGACTCAGCATTCCAAAACTCAAACAGAAGAGTAAGATAACATTGAGCACTGTTTATTGGTAAGGCTGCCAACCAGTTTCATTTTCAAAGGAAAAATAAGTGTGTAGCTGTAGTCCAATCTTGTTTACATGCACATATTTTCTCTTTATGTGTGTTGCTACAGTGACTATATCTAAATCAACCAACCTCTTTACTGTTGTATAAAGCAATAGGTGGCTGTCACTATTGTCTGGAAATTTTTGAAGTAATAAGACTCAAATCACAAAGCCTTTAATTCCAGCTCAGGTCTTTTTTTTTTTTTTTTTTTCTTATAGGTGAAAAATGGGATCCACTGGACTCTTTAAAATATATGTAGTCTTCTTGAGATCAGGCTTGGAAGACATATATTTGACCCCTTCTAATAGGAATATGTTCTTGACTGTATAAGAAATTGAGAATCCCTCTTGTATAAGATATAAAATGAAAATTTGAAGTTAACTTTTGACCTTCATGTAGGTCGTTATCAACAAAAGAGCTTGTCTTACATTCAATCTGTAGATTCTGTAGACTTTAAAATAGTATTGGGAGGATAAATTACAGAATTCTCTGAAAGGGAATGTCAAATTTCCCACAGAGTAGCCATCTTTTCATTAAGGCTTTTCTTAGAAATAGCAAGATAGGTCTAAGCCACTGTTGCTTTACATTTGAAGAACATGCTATTCAAACCTATTCCCGCTGTCTTCATTACTGCTTCAATTTCTGTATCTTCTTCGGCAATCTTGACTCCTTTGCCAGTCATTTCAGTGATCCCCTTCTTAGCAAACAAAACTTTCTTTTTGAAAATATTATGTAGTTTCCTATAACCCAATAGAGTTTCCATTGACCTGTTGCCCTCTCAAACTTCTCTTGTTCACCACCAAACTTCTTGAAATATTAATCTTCAGTTACCACCTCAATGAAAATTAATCTCAGTTTCTTCTGATTTTAGCATCATTTCCAGTTGTCTCCTGGAACACACTATTTTTTGTCTCTCTGGAACCATAGACTAACACCAAAATTCAGCTCATCTTCATCCTCAAATCTCTTCACCCACATAGTTCTGTACATACTCTGTGTGATGGAGCCTTAGAGGGAAACACAAGAGAATTGCAGAGGCCTTTCCCTGAAAGACTTGAGTTGCAGAACCAACATATAAAACACTGTACATTAATGCATGTAGAAGAAATGCTTGTCTAAACTACTGCAGTTAACTGCCAATTACTACTGATCCCCAAACTAAAAATCATTTTAAGGAAAACAACTATTTAATACAAAGCAAACATAAAAATAATCAGTGAAGTGAAAGTATACCCTGTGTTATAAAATAGTTATTTCACATGTATTGAGCTTTGTGATAGTAAATTGGAAATAAATGAAAAATAGTTGATTTCTAAGAGAATGTGTATAACATTTTGTGTCATCTAAAGAAAATCCAATAGCTTGTATGTACAGTGAGGATTGTTCAAGTTTTCTTCTCTATTGGGAAAAATGTCTTGGTTTAATATAACATTTTCATTAAAAATTTCTAAATATTTAAAGTCTGCTAAATCTAAGCCATTAGAAAGCTAAATGTGAAATATCCTTATTTAGATGTTTGTCTAAATATAAGATTAAATAATTTTAATTTTTAAAAGTGGGGCGCCTGGGTGGCTTAGTCGGTTAAGCGTCCGACTTTTGCTTAGGTCATGATGTCGCAGTTCGTGGGTTCGAGCCCCGCGTCGGGCTCTGTGCTGACTGCCAGCTCAGAGCCTGGAGCCTGTTTCAGTCTGTGACTCCCTCTCTCTCTGACCCTCCCCTGCTCACGCTGTCTCTGTCTCTCTCTCTCTCTCCTAGAAATAAATAAAACATTAAAAAAAAATTTAAATAAATAAATAAATAAAAGTATTTCTCTTTTGGAAGAGAGGTGTAAATGAGATTCATTATATGTCATAAGTTTACTAGGAAAAATGTAATTTCTCTGGTTATATTAATTTGTGTATGTGTATGTTTTGTTGTTTAGTTTCTTCTTTATCTACCACCAATCTGAAGGTTCACCCATATACTCAACTGCAATCCCTCACCTGTGCCTTGCAGTTATTGACCTTGTACTTTTACTTTTGGATATACCCATCTGTGGAAGTTTTGTCTTTCATCTCAAGTTGTACAAACCTAGGTTTATATAGCATATGTTCTCATTTATAGATTTATCTGTTAGTTTCAGATTCTGAGATTTTATTTATTTATTTACTTATTTATTTAATTTATATCCAAGTTAGTTAGCATATAGTGCAATAATGATTTCAGGAGTAGAATCCAGTGATTCATTCCCTACGTATAACACCCAGTGCTCATCTCAACAAGTGTCCTCCTTAATTCTCCTTGCCCATTTAGCCCATCCCCCCACCCACAACCCCTCAGCAACCCTCAGTTTGTTCTCTATAATTAAGAGTTGCTGTCTATAATCTCAGATTCTGAGATTGTTTTTACTTTGCCTGTATAGTTTTGTAACAACAGGAACCTTCCTTCCAGGAAGATAATACTGCAACTTTAGATAGCTGTGGCTTTTATGGAATCATAAATAAATGGAAAGAGAGATTTCATACATTCACTAGGTCACCATGTGTACTAATTTGTTCCAGCATGATCATGGAAATAAGGTTATGAAGGACTGTATGACTTAATTTCACTCAAGTTAAATAGGACAATATATTGTCTACAGCCTCTGTTTGCTGACTAACCAAGCTGTTTCTGACTGTATACGTTTAAGAATGACGTCCAGTTCATCCTGTAGTGTATGCTTATTTAGATTATGCTTGTATGCAAACTCAGTAGTTCCAAAATATTCTGTGTCTGACAGGGATTTACCTAAGATAAGGGTCATTAAATGTTTTCTATACAGGGTCAGGTAGCAAAATTTAAGACTCTGTGGGCCATACAGTCTCAGTAGTAACTGAATTCTGACATGTAGCATAAAAGTAGCAATAAATAATCTGTAAATGAATGTTTGTGGCTGCATATAAATAATTTATTTACATAACCAAGCCGTGGGTCAGATTTGACCAGTGGGCTTCAGTGTGCAGAACTCTGGGCTAGGAGAAGCTATTGATATGATATTTGTCTTTAATTCAGACATTTCCTCTTTGGGTATTACAGTTAGTTAAATTTCTTGAGCTGATTATTAATTTATTTCTTTGACTTTTTTTCCCCTTAATAATTCAGAATGGCTTATTTCTGTATATATTTGTGAGGAATAGGTATTGTTCTTTCAGCTATTAAGCCCAATTTTTAATTTTTTAAAGGTTACATAATATATTTTTGACATCATAAGTCAATCATTTACAAGAACTCTTTTAGGGGTACCTGGGTGGCTCAGTGGGCTAAGCGGCCAACTTCAGCTCAGGTCATGATCTCACAGTTCGTAGGTTCGAGCTCCGCATCGGACTCTGTGCTAACAGCTCAGAGCCTGGAGCCTGTTTCAGATTCTGTGTCTCCCTCTCTCTGTCCCTCCCCTGCTCACACTCTGTGTCTCTCTCAAAAATAAATAAACATTAAAAAAACCTCTTTTAATCTGAAATCCTTATACCGTCAAATACTATTAGGTCCCTCTGCTTCTTTCTGACTAAAATGTGAGAGTGCTTCAGTAGAAGTCTCCAATTAAAATGTTTTAAAAAATAGTCATTTGATCTTAAACACTGAAGATTCACAAAAAAGAAATGAAACCCATGGGAGATCATTAACAGCTTACCACAGTTTATGTGTTCAAATTCATTGCATTTATAAAAACAATAGAGTAGAAATGCCATTATTTTGATAATGACTTCATAACATTAAAAATGTAAAAATGTGAATTGTATAATGTAAATTAAGAATGAAATGCAGATATTACATAGAGGGTGTGATTATTTGTATCAGGGCCTCCTTTAGATCAAGAATGGGGGAGTCTCTCATGGTTTACTAACAGCTTCTCTAAACCTTATAAAAATAAAAAAATAAATTAGAATTTGCACAATTATCGTATTTGTAAATGATGAAAATTAACATGTTTTACAGTAGAAATAGAAAAATGTTCATGAGATAGTCTGACAAAACTGGTCCGCAAATTTAAACATATATTTAGACTTCTTTGAGTATAATTAAATTGGTAGAAGGCATGAGTTCTGACTTACCATAAAACACGGCAACGAAATTTCCAACTATGAAAAAAAATGACAAATGCAAATATCACTTAAGTAAAGTTGCAATATGGTGAGATATATTTGTTTTGTTACATGTGATAGAAATCTGTTGTAAAAAGTATAGGCAAAAAGAAACCTTTATAGGCTTATAGAATTCAATAAAGTATTAAAAAACAACAACTTTTAAAATATTGTGGAATGAAAATACGTGCAACTGTACTTCAGGATGAGTTGGAACTAGTAAAAATTACTAGGTCTTTATCTGTGGTACTTACATTCTGTTCAACACACATAAGCTTTTGCTGCATCAAAGAATTAGCATAGAGTTTTAATAATCTACAGCAAATATATTTTCTTTCTTGTTAACAGACCCTGGATGTGGTGATGTATATGGCAGTGAACATCATGAGAAGAAGCTGTATTCTCAACCATAGTAAGTTAATTCGGGTTGCCTTAAGCCAGTTATGTTGGTATTAATTCCTTTCGTAGTGGCTAGTTTAGGCATGGAATTAGTATCTGATTCTGGCGAGTCTGATGAAAAATTGACTGGGTGTTTCTAAAAGTGTTTCCCTTGATTTTAAATTTACTGCACACTGGGAGAAATTTCTGTTTCTGAATGGCAGAAGTTCTCAATCAGTACAGACATTTTACTGCAAACTCAAAACCAAGAGTGAGAATGAAATAATTGAAAGAATGATGATGATACCATTGAGTTGTTGAATTAATATATATATTACAGCTGCAGTTTTGAACTTCTGCTATATACAGTAATGATTTCTTTGCTATTGAAATTTTTTAAATTGAATTTGCTGTTACTTTCAGCAGAGAATATCCTCAATATTTCTCAACTGGAGGAAACATTGCCACTGACAAAGCTTAGGCTGTAACTTTAAAAATATTTTTTTCTGGGGTGCCTGGGTGGCTCAGTTGGTTGAGCATCTGACTTCAGCTCAGGTCATGATCTCATGGTTTGTAGGTTTGAGCCCCGGGTAAGGCTCTGTGCTGACAGCTCAAAGCCTGGAGCCTGCTTTTGATTCTGTGTCTCCTTCCCTCTCTGCCCCTCCCCTGCCTGTTCTCTGTTGCTCTCTGTCTCTCAAAAAAATAAGTAAATGTTAAAAAAAAATTATATATATATATTTTTTTACTGGAAAAAGACTAAAAGAATGTTCAGTCTCAAAATCAAAAGTCCTGTGGTAGGATTTCAGTTAATCTAAATGAACAATCCTGTTCCAATCATTTGTGATTTTCTTGTTGGGTGGAATTAAGTGAGAACATATGTTCTTTAAGGGAATCAAAAATGTAGAGCTGGGAAGAAAGCCATTCCAAAATAAAAGATGATTTTTCTAGATGAAGAGTAGGAAAAGCTTCTACTATACAAGTATTAAGGTGTGTCCAATAGAAAGAAATAATGAATTCAGAAAGACCGAAGACTATTATGTAGTGAAAAGGAAAGACATAAAAAATGAATTGAATTCATGAATTTTTCATGAAACTATAACAGGTGTGCTAGAGCTAGTGGAAAAAAGGGCTAACTAGAAAGCAACCACACAAATATGGGGAAGAAAATCCATATTCTCTTATAAATGAGATTCAAAGCTCTCTTTCAAGTTGTACTACTCATTACCCTGGTAATTAGGCTTCCATAGTATGTTTTTTTGTTTGTTTGTTTGTTTGTTTTTTGTTTTTTTTACAAATAGTTTATTGTCAAATTAGTTTCCACATAACACTCAGTGCTCATCCCCACAAGTGTCATCCTCCATGCCCACCCCCCTCCCCCCCACATCCATCAGTCCTCAGTTTTTGTCAGCATTCAAGAGTNGAGCTCTGGGGGCGGAGTCAGAATCGCTGCTTCCTTCTCTGGGTCAGGCTGGTGCGCATGGGCGGGGGCTTGCCTGCCGGGTGCTCTGAGCCCGATTCCGCTGGAGTGAGGAAAACCGGGTCGCTCGATGGCTCATCACCCGAAACACGAACTCACAGGCTAATTTCCCAGTTTTTAGTTCCTTGCCTTCCCTCTGGAGTTCCAGTCAGCCAGAAGCGCGGACGCCCGGTGTCCGCGCGGCTCTTTCATGGGCCCCAGCCGCCCTGGAGCTACAATGGCAGCAGGCGCGCCGCCACTGTGAAGTCCAGCCGCCAGGACCAGCACAAAGAAGCAGTTTGTGTGCTCAGCCCCCCCCCACCGGGACCAGTTGGCGTGAGGGGACCTGGTGTGTAGGTATTTGGCAAGTACGGTCTTTCTATGCACCGAGCGGAGGTTCCCCCCTCTGAGCGGAGGGTTTTCTGTTTCGGACTCTCTCCTTTTCATCTCTCACTCCCCGTAGTGGGTAGAGTGGGATCTCCTCCCACCCTGGAGTCTCTGATCCCGGCCCCATTTTATCTTCCCCGGTTCGCACTCACGTTAGAAGGCTCTCTCAGTGGATTCTGCATCCTTTTTCTCCCAATCTCTCAGGTTTTGTAAGGTTTCCAATGGCTTCAGATCTTTTCTGTGTGTTGTATGGGCGCGAGTGCAAGTACAGAGCTCCTTACTTCTCCGCCATCTTCTGACTAGTGTCCGCTTCTATAATATGTTAATCGCATTATATTTTAAGTGTAAATTGATCAGTAATTAGAAAGGCTATAGGATTCTAAATATTCCCTCTTTTGGTGAATAATAACTAGGATAAAGTTTTGAAGAGTTATGGGCCTCATTGAACGAATGATGTCATTAAACTTACTATAAAGAGTGAATTTTTGTTTAGGAGGGAGCTTTCTGAATCTGCTAAGCTGCTGCTTCTCCCCTGGACACAGTGTAGAAAATTGTTATGGATTGAATTGTGTCCCCCAAAAAATATTGGGCGTTCTAACCCAGTAACTCAGAGTGCAACTTTATTTGGAAATGAGTTCTTTAGTCAAGTAAATGAGATTTGGAAATGAGTTCTTTAGTCAAGGAAATGAGGTCCTTAGGGTGGGACCTAAAAAAGAGGGAAATTTGGACACAGAGACAGACATGCACACAGGGAAAATTGATGTGAATATGAAGACAGCAAGAATTTCTGTCCCCTTCCAGGGTTCTTTTATCTGGACTAAGAATTAAATTTACATGAGACAGATTAACAATAGAAAATAAAACTTAATAGCATACATACAGAGAATCTACTCAGACATGAAAATCCCAAAGATAGTCAGGCAGAAAGAGATATACATGTCATCCTGAACTAGTTATAAAATGAAGGGAACAGAGGTCTGGGATTTAAGAAGAAAGAAATACAATTCACAGGGCAATAAGAAGACAGATGTTTGATAATTAGATATTTGCCCTGCCATACAAATGGGTCACTCAGATAAAATTCATCTCTGAGAATAACTCTTATTCTGAGATAGACCCCAATTCAAATGTTTCTGTGTACTTAAGGGAGGGGAAATTTCTCTTGCGGCTATAAGGTTTTGCTTCCCTTCAGCTCAAAATAATCTTAATAAGATAGTGGCCTCCTGTGGAGGGGCCTGCCCTCAGCCCCTGTATCACTAAACCACCATAAACTACAGGTCATGGAACTGATTTTCCCTTAGTCATCAAAGGAACCAACCCTCCTTACACTTAGATCTTGGATTTCTAGCCTTTAGAACTGTGAGTCAATAAAATCTACGATTTTAGATACCTAATTTGTGGTGCTTTGTTTCTGCAACCCTGGCAAACTGATAAATGCAGTTGCAGGTGAGTGCTATGTTGACTATTGTAGCCATTAGCATAGTTTCCTGGAAGGATCCATGGATTGAGAAAAGATGATGTTCACCCTACTGGTAGCCTTGATTAGAGATTGCTCTACCAGTTCTTTACCTCATGGTAACAGAGGGAGTCAACCTATGTTTGATTTTAGTCCTACTTTTTGCTAGCTCTTTAACATTGAGTAAATCCTTTAAAGTTCTGGGTATTCTTTTTCCCATTTATAAATTATATATTGGAAGAATAAAAAGATACTTAAAAAATACACATGTCTGGGCCTTAGCTATCAAGAATATGTCAATAGTTGGGACATAGACACCTATATTCTTAAAAAATCTAGAGTAAAATCTAATGTCAAATCTTCAATGATAACCATAGGATTCAATATTAAAAATTTCTCTAAACTCTACATCTACTCTATAATTATACTACTATGTCATGAGTGATATAGGCAATGATATAGCCATAAAAAATATCCACTGTACTTATTTACAATAAGTATTTAAGTAAATAAGGATTGTAAGCACCTCTACACAGAAAAGCACACTAGTACAATGACCTAGGAAACTATAGCCTGAGTTTGTAGCAGTAGCTTAAATTCATAATTCTTAACATTCTGTAATGTTTTTATTTCATAATCCACCAGCAAAAGGACCTTTGTTTCTCTGTGACAGTGATCATTTAATGTGCATTGACATTATCTTCTAATTGCCCTAACTTATTTTGTATAATCATATATTAAAAGCAAGTTTATAAAAATCTTAGCTTGACAAATATCTTATGAATTCTTTCTTTAAATGCTGAGGGCTACAAAATTAAAGTTAGTACATTTGAGCTCCTAGAAACTATTTACCACTTTAACATTTAACAGGCCATACATTAACATTTAAAAAGTCATAAAAAATTTACATCTATAAGCAATTTTACTTAATAGGTTAGCAATATGCATTCTATGCAATAGAAGGGGAACAGCACTAATAAAATATATACTGAACTCAGTAAAAGTAATTTATACAGCTTAGGCTTAGTTGATGATTAGAGGGCAAGGTGTAGGTTACATGTGATGGTTTTATCTGTTCCTTACAGATGATTCTTGCCACATTGCTCCCAATAATTAGGAGTGACACTCTGGGGCAAAAGGACGAACAGAGTGGCCTTTCAAAATTCCCTTTGAGAGGGCCATGATAAATTTCAAAGCAACATCTAGTAAATGGTAGAATAAGCCACAGATCTCAGAGTTGAAACCATTTCAAGTTGAAATAATTGGGATATATATATATCCCACACACACACTTGCATATCTTTTCTTGAAATATAAGGTAAACAAGTCAATAATTATGCAATGACAACAGTACATAGAGGAAAACAAAATTCTTGAATAAAATGGTGAAAATAAAACAAATCAATCCTGTACAATTTACATCCTTCTTTCCTCTTTGAAATTGAAATGTACCCTGGTAAGTCATGGGAAAGTAGAACAATATTTAACTGCAAATTTCAGCACATAGCATCCTAGTATACAAATTCTGTTTTCAGTGTGTGAGAATTTTGAGTCATTTCTGTAGGAACTGATTAACAAATGAAAAAAATAGAATTTGAAACAGAAAATGGAGATAAAGCAGATGGCAATAAAGCCATGAAGATTTTTATAATAAAGTTTAGGAAAGAAGAAATAAAGTTAAGAGAAAAACATTCTTGAGTTTTAGATGTGCTCTCTGGTGCTGAAAGGCACAGAACAGAAAGACAAAAATCAGCAACTGAGGTATTTACAATCAGAATGGCATTCAACCCTGAGTAAATAACCAAACCCAGGACAAAAATTTTGTATAATATTTATTATAATCTACAATAAGACATTTCTAAGTCTCCTTATTCTGGTTCTGGATTGAGTTTCAGAAATAAACTAAGGGCTGCTGGGTGGCTTAGTTTGTTGAGCTTCTGACTTCGACTCAGGTAATGATCTCACCGTGAGTTTGAGCCCCATGAGGGTTGCTACGATCAACAGAGCCCACTTAGGATCCTCTTTCTCCCTCTACCTCTGGCTCTGCCTCTCCCCTTCTTTCATGCTTTCTCGAAAATAACTAAAACATTAAAAAAAAAAACTATTAAGAATTGGTGAATAGAAATTACTAATATAATTATTATTAATTTAAGATGTTTTAAACTGTGCTAGTGTTCTCTTTGTTGATTTATTATCTTATTTTAGCATATTAAGGCATCAAGCTAATGTTAATATGTTTCTTTCAATTTGAGACTCCAAAATCCCCCCTCCTAAATTTTATCACCTAAATGGAAATAGTTGTATTGTATTACCTGGTGGTGATAAATATAATCAATTCTCTTTGTTAAACATTCAGAAATAAAGTGTTAATCTCCTCCCTTCTGATGGAAATGCAAAATGGTACAACTCCTTTGAAAAGAATTTTGCAATATTTTAAATAAAATTAGGTATTTACTTATCATATAATCTAGACATCCTACTCCTAGTAGGTATTTACCCAAGAGAAATGAAACATTTGTCTAAAACAAAAATCTGTATGTGACTGTTTAGAGAAGCTTTATTTATAATACCTTCAAGCTGGAAACAAATCAAATACCCATCCCTTTTTTAAAGAATAAACAAATTGTGATACAGCTATGTAATAGAATATTATTCAGATATAAAAGGGGGAATAAACTACTTAGACATGCAAAAACCTAAGTGAATTTCAGAAGCATGGTGAGTGGAAAAAAAAAAAAAAAAAAGAAGAAGAAGAAAAAAGCAAACAAACACAAAAGTCCCTGTAGTTTATGATCCCATTTATGTGACATTCAGGAAAAGATAGTGTAAGTGGAGTCATGTTCTCCATTCTACCTTATAATTATTTAAATGAAAAGTGTATAGTGCACGTCCATGGTATAAGCAGAAGCATTTTGACAGCATAGTATTTTATGGATGTGCCATAAATAACCTATTTATTTGAATAATCTATTAATTAAGTTGCTTCCAATTTTTATAACCACGAATGCATATTCTCAATATACATGTTTATAACTATATGCAACATATACACCTTTCTTAAAATAATGTTTTACACTTTGACTTTAGAATTTAGGTCTAGATACATTAAAAGTTTTGATATAGTTGCCAAATTGATTTTCACAAAGATTGTATGAAATTACATTCCACAATATCAGAAGTTGTTGATTTCTATACTTTCCTCAAAGAATATTAATTATTATCAGTCAAAACATCTTTTAAAAGATAGTAAGATACCCAGCCACTAATTTTTCATTTATGAACAAAAATCTACTTGTGGAAAAGATCTTAACTATTTGAAGAGCATCATGTTCAATGAAAAGTAACATTCACTTCACATCTGGAATTAGATGTTCAATACTTTGAAAAATATTTTTGTGTTTTTTAATAGATTTAAATGTTTATTTCTTTAAAAAAATATTGATTGTTTTGAACTATTTATTTCTCAGCTTCACTTTCTAAACCCTGCATTGACCTCCATGAACTTTATCACTCGGGCTCTTTTGCCCTGTGGCTTCCAGATGGTAGTAGAAAACAGGGGACACACTTGTCCTAAGAGCAGAAGAAGGAGATTAGAGTAATTGTTTTCTCAGTTCTCTTGCTGCCAAGCCACAGTTTGAGCCATAGTTTGCTTTTGTTGTAAGTACTCTTCCCACTACCGGCAGACCACCAAACTAGCAGCATGGTCCTTTTTTGCATGGTTTCTTTTCCAGGTCTCATTTTTCACTGGATTCTGGCTACACCATCCTTTCCTGGCATGGGAGTGTTAACAAATGTGAGTTATTGCTAACAACTTATTGCTAACAAATGTTATTATTAGTCCCTGGGGATCTCATCATTCTTCTTGGTTCTTTTAACCCTGACTGCATCTCCATTACCTTTATGTAATGATTTTGATCTGTTTGTTTTCTATTGGGACTCTAAGGGTTACAGGAATGAAACAAAGAGCAGTAAGATATATAAGGCTTGATTAATTCAGTGCTAGGCCATAAATAAATAGGAGAGTGCATAGTCAGATTAATTATATGAGATCAATAGTTTGTTTTCACAGCCATAACCTATAGAGTTATTTAAGCAATAGTACACACATAAGCAGAATGGGAAAAATTCATAGGAACTAAATCTGATAGATGAATACAGAACTGAATACAACAAAATTTAAGGAAGAATGAAGGAAAATTAAGTATTGTGATTATATTGAGATAAAAATTCTTAGTAAAGAGCATTCTCTGTGTGGGAGTGCCAAATTTAGTAAATAAAAGTATAGGGTGCCCAGTCATATTGAATTTCAGGTAATCAATAAATCCTTTTCAGTATATTTATCTGAAAAGCAAATTGAGCCAAGTGTTCTATATTTCACCTGCCAACCCCATTTCTCTGTCTTTCCACAGCATTTTCTGATGTTAACTTTGTTCTTGGTTTCTATGGGGTGGTCTACCTGCAGTATCGAGGCCCTTTTTCACTTTATGGGTATCAAAATGAATATATTTGTTTGAGACCTTATACTCTTAGGCCATTCTCTACTGGAAAGAAAGGGAAATGTAAAAGAGAAGCTTTGCTTCATTAAAGTCCTAGGAAATATTCTTCTGCATTTCATTGGGTCTGATCTGTTATACCTACCTTTGGAAGTAAAAATAGGGTCAATAACATTAAATAAAGACAAATAAGTAAGGATAGGAAAGTTCCTCAAAATTGAAAAGGTAGGAAGTGAGTGCTGACAGAAGAAATGTTACTATTGAAAAAACTTAATTTATTGCTTTTCATTCTAAACTTAGAACATTATTTTTAAATGTAACAGGTCTAACAAATCAGCATTTGAATGTAACTAAGGTGTAATTTAAAATTCAAGTAACATATTGACCCAATTAGGTTGTAAATATTGGACTCATGTTAAAACCTTACAAAGCAGGTGGGTAGCAAACAAGAAGCTTTTAAATTATCTTAATTGCTCTGTATGTTGGCAATGGATTAATAATGTGATAATTATCAGGTCAGGTCATTTTTCATTTTTGAAAGTAGGTGCATTATAATTCTTAAAATAATTGGAAGAGATTTAGTTAGATCAATGTTAAAATGAATATCTGAATGTAAAAATTTGTAATATTTATGACTTGATTTCACTATGAGAGTTATGAGACCAATGTAGAATCATGCCATTTTTACCTAATTTTGCCTCCTGTGCATTTGCATTATATCTACATAAATGAAATTAAACTATTGTCAAAAAACTGTAAGTCCAGCAAATCTGAATCATTTTATTTTTGCTGTAACTTCCAACAGCATAAGCAATATATCCTTACTAAATTTTCCTAGGAAATTTAAAGGAGAATTCTGAAATAATTACTGATTATGATGTAAGAGAAGACCTTTAAAATAGTAAATAAGAGGGGCACCTGAGTGGCTCACTTGGTTGAGCCTCTGACTCTTGATTGTGGCTCAGGTCATGATCTTGCAGTTTCTGGGATCAAGCCCCGCCTCAGGCTCCATGTTGACAGCACAGAGCCTGCTTGCAATTTTCTGTCTTCCTCTCTTTCTGCCCCTCCCCCACATGTGCATACTTTCTCATGTGCTCTCTCTCTCTCCCGAAATAAATAAACTTTAAAAATTTTTAAATAAAATAGCAGATATAAGTCAGGATTTTCTGTGACAGAATTTGGATGCCATTGTATCTCATACCATAGTGAAGGGCCATATAAAATGTAATTCAAATAGTAAGGCAAAATATTGGGTTTAAAAAGTGGAACCAGAAGCAAAGTACTTGGAATAGTTTTTGGAGAAGCAGAATAGGGGTATATTTTCATGAATCAAAAACTAAATTGTTTAATTAAAAATAAAAGGTATCAAAATTTCTTTCATAAAGAGAAAAGGAACCACAAGATCATAATCAACTGTTTTATAATATGATGCTAATTTTCTGGTTAATTTTCAAGCCAAAGCAGTTAGTTTTTTTAAAAAACCACTCTAAATAGTCTCAAAATGACTAAATTATTTGTGATTTCCTGTCATATGCTAATCTAATAAAAGCTGAATATAACACAGTATTCTGTATATAATGCTGATATTGCCTAACTTTAAAACTCCATTTGGCCTATCTACTATTTCAAAGTTACACAGTGGCAAAATATACAAATGGCAGCATAAATTACCTTTGTACTTCTTTCCACATATTATAGACCTTGCATTTATATTCTTTGCTATGATTCTACCTATTCTAACTTCTGCAATCCTGAATTTGGAAAATAATTTTAACAGTCTGTAGATGTTGTAGTAGGGCAAATATTTGTTGTCTCCCTGACATCCACTTCCTCTTCTCCTTTCCCAAAAAGTCACCCAGATCACCAGTCCTCCTAGGCACCCTAGTCCATACAGTGGTGTAACATTAGCTAAGCCCTGTCAGTCAAAATCAGTGGAACTTAATTCTGTGTAAGTGGATTTGTGATTGTGTATGTGTGAGGTATGAGGATTGTGAACGTCTTCCCTGTGGGATTGTCTTAGTCCATTTGGGCTCCTATCACAAAATGCCATAGACTGGGTAGCTTATAAACAACAGGAGGCAGGAGCTCCAAGAACATGGTTGCGTGATGCAGCCTCTTCTGGGTTGCAGACCATTTTATCTTCATATAATAGAAGGACCTAGGGAGCTCTTTGGGATTTCTTTTGCAAGAATACTAATCCTATTCATGAGGCTCCACCCTCATGACCTAATCCCCACAAAGTCCCTATGTGCTATAATCACCTTAGGAGGCTGGGATTTCAACATATAAATGGGGGAGGGGACACAAACATTCAGACCCCAACAGAAATCTCTACAAGTTTCTGACAACTACCCTGAAACTCAAAGAGGAATTTAGAGGGATGTTAGCAAAGTTAAAACATGAAGAAAGTGACACTATGTCTTGGATATATCAGTTGTTAGATAAAGATTAGCATGAAACTTTGTCTATTCTTGGGCTGTGGGAGTACATGAAACAATTAGATCTCCAACCCCCTTACCTCCTTTTCTTTTTGGCCAAATCAGTTTGTTAGATTTTCAACTACTTGCAACTAAATGGATTCAGATGCTTATATTTTTTTTTTACAAATAAGTGTTTTATCATTGTATAGCTCATTTTTGTCTGTTCTATTAAGAACTTTTTTAACCACAAAATTTTCAGCATTCTGGAATTTGGTGTTTCTGGAATTTGGTGTTTCATTGAACTGTTCACAAGGTCGGGAATGAATGTTTTCATCCAGGATATTTAACTGTCTTCTTACAATATGCCAGGTGAAAAGATAGAATCTTAGAGGTGGTAGGAGTCCTGTGAATAATTTCATTCAAACCCCTATTGGGGTTCAGACTCCTGTTTGGGTAGGGAGGTGGTATTAGAAAAGTTAAGTGAATTGTGCAGGATCAAACAGCTATGGAGCTAGGAACCTGTGCCCTGTTAACCTTGAGTTAGAGTACAGTCCCTTCCCAAAGCTGCAAACTCAGTTTACCTAATTGCAGTGAGACATTTTGCACCTAATTTAAGAAGCTGGTCTTTTTTCACTTGATAGAAGACTCAAAATCAGTCTAAGTTATAATAACCTTGAGAAACTAAAGAACCTTATCAATTCCTGACCCTTTTGATCACATGTAAGGAAAGAAGTTTTGAATGAGCAGATTTCTGTCCTTTTCCTTTATAGCTAATAGAATAAGAATCTTTTTATTAATCAAAGAGCCTCTTGATCATGGATTCATTTCTTATATCCTCTGCTATTAGTCCTAAATTTAGGCCTTTTGAAATTTGATCACTAAAATATCCAAGAAGAATGAATGTGAATGATCATGATAAAATGGAATGATCAGGAGAAGATAGAAATTTGATCATCCAGGGAATAAAAACAAAGATGACAGCCACTTTTTGTCTCCTGAAAATATTTTCTTAACCCAAACCCTAACTATACCCAGCCTCCCCCAGTATAAGAATTTTGGTATTCAGTGAGAATAATGGAAACAGATGTAGAAGATTTTGTTTTGTTTTGTTTTTAGCCGTGAAATTTACAAAATCATGTTTCAAGTGTTTTTATTTGAGCTTGCTTAACATGGAATAACATCTAGGATTGTGTTAAATTAATGACATGTCTGAAAACTAAAACTGGAGGGAAAGCAGGGCAGTTTAGTGATTTGTATTCCTTTAGAAAAAATTTTATGAACATATACAGTATGATATGGTTGATATATTAAATTTTACATGCAACTTTATCAGAATGGAGAAAAATAAACACTTATGATCTATCAGAACAATTATCTTTTTCCCCTCTCAACTATATGTTTATAAAAGATTGTACATATTTGTGAGTGATTTTAATTCAGACATGTATTTACACATTTACCTGCTGTTATTTCTGATTACAGTGGACTCCTTATACTTTTATTCTGTACACATCTTCTTTTTATGTCCCTCATTCACAAGTGTTCAACAAGGTTATGGCCATCTCATTGTTCTCATCCCCTTCCACTTTGCATTTCATTGGCTTTCTCTAGTAACAAATGTCTCATTGTTGGTTTCAGGCCAGCAAGCTTCATTCTTATTTGTTCTTAGATCCAGAGCCTAACATGGTGACTGTCATATGTTAGTTTCTTAATTAGTATGTGTTAAATGAATGAATGAAAGAAACAAATGAGCAGATATTTTTTAGGTACTGTACCAGTTTTCCAGGTGTGCGATAATAACGTATTGCACATAGTAGGTGGCTTATACAGTGGAAATTTATTTTCTTACAGACTTGGAGACAAGTTGTCTGAGATCAAGGTATTATCAGTTTTGGTTTCTTCTGAAGCATTTTCCCCTGGCTTGTAGATGGCTTTCTATTCCTTGTGTCTTCACGTAACTTTTATTATGTCTATATTCTAATCTCTTTTCTTATAAGAACACCAGTCAGATTGAATTAAGGCTCACTCTTATAATCTCATTTTAACTTAATTACCTTTTCAAAGACCCTGTCTCAAAATACAGTCACATTCTGGGGTCTAGGGATTAGAACTTCAACATACAAGTTTTGAGGGGGACACAATTCAGCCTGTAACATACCTTATGTGTTAGATTGTGCTAGCTAATAATGCCACTCCATAACTCTTTGCCAAGTACTTCTTTTCCTATATTAAATTAACCATCCGGAATCACCTTATCATAACTCTATGAAGAATCAACAATGGCCAAAGAAACCCACCATTACTATCAAAACCATCTGTTCATCAGTACAGCCATAGTAGATAGTCCAGAGATGGTGACAGATGCATGTGAAACTGTTACAGCAATGAGGAACATCTGTAAACACAACATAGAGCTAACATTTAAGAGCAGTAGATTCCATTTTCATTTCTAATTTGACCTTTTTCTGATTTTGGAAGAAAAAAAATCCAACTAGACTCTGGAATAAAAGGTGTACCTCAATTTCCTGGCTTTATAAAAACAAATCGTTTTTGGTGTTTATTTAAACTCAAAAGAACTAGATACATAGTCTATAAAGGTTATTTGTTTCTCTTGTTACAGTCTCCAAAACACATTGTGTTTTATATAAAATGTATAAAATGTATAAAAACATTGTGTTCCAAAGGTTCCTTTGTTAATCATGTTTTGGGACTTAGATTGCATTTCACTGTGGACAAGGTGTTCACTATAGTAGCCCCACTATAGTGGCAAGCCCCACCCTGCAAAACCACATATTTAGCTTATAATGAAGTAAAAGGAAATATGATACTATTAAAATTATTACCACCATGAATCCTAATTTTTAAAAGGCAAAATTTAGTCAGAGAACCATTTGAAAAACATTCCCCTTCTTTTGCTTTTCTTTTTTGGGGATACTAAGTGCAGGGATCTTTCCAGTTCCATTAACTCTAGTGAAGGATTTTCTGGCTGGGGCAGATGCTCTGATAGGGAGGAAGCACAAACCTATAAAGACCTAAAACTACTTCCTTCTGGAAGGATTCAAAGTCATGTGTTGACCCCAGACTATTTATCATTCCTACCAGATATATTCCTAGAATCAATAGTGTGCCAAAGGAAAGGGGTGGTGCATTTTTTAGTATTATCATGAATATCCTACATTACAGCAATTATTATTTTTAAATTATTTACAGACAGTGCAGCCCCTTAAAGCCTGCACCAGTATACGTCTCTTATCTCCCAATTCAAATTCAATATAATGGGAACTAGAGCTGGTTTGCTAACTAATATCTCAGTTCCTAAATAGGTCACCAATTCTTTTTTTTTTTTTTTTTTTAATGTTTTATTTATCTCTGAGAGAGAGAGGCAGCCTGAGCAGGTGAGGGTCAGAGAGAGAGGGAGGTACAGAATCTGAAACAGGCTCCAGGCTCTGAGCTAGCTGTCAGCACAGAGCCCGACATGGGGCTCAAACCCACAAACCGTGAGATCATGACCTGAGCCGAAATCAGATGCTTAACTGACTGAACCACCCGGTGCCCCAATAGGTCACCAACTCTAAGAGCTCCTGTGTCTGTTCATTTCTCCTGAAAAGAAACATCCCTAGGGCCTTTTGTTTTCTCCCCATCCTTTGGGAAAAAAATATGTAAAGATACATTATATATTGTTGAGGTATATGAACAACCAAATTAAAATTCAGGAGCCTGGAGGCTGTGTCAGATTCTGTGTCTCCCTTTTTCTCTCTCCTTCCTTCCTTCCCGCCCACACTCTGGCTCTCTTTCTCAGAAGTAAATAAACATTAAAAACAAATTTAAGGTTACTCAGTTTTTAAGTAAGCTCAGGTTTTTCAAACTTTTATGGAAACAAAACATTTGAAGTATAGTCTAGTTCATATTGGCAACCTTAAAACTAAAACAGCAAGGTTTTTTTTTTTTTTATTAGCAAAATGAGTTTATTTGGGAATAGCAGAGGAAATTCCACAATATTCTCAGTAGGACCAATTTGCTTGAACACAATTATGACTAATATAAATAACTCTACCAATGTCCTTTCCTTGTAAGATTTTGTAAACTTACTCTTTGTAAATTTTCTATTTTCTTAGACTTGTTTCCGATTTTATAGTCAATGAAAAGTAATATTCAAAATGAATAAGGCCTTTTAGAATATATCAGTATACTATCGATATCACAGGGCAAAAAGAGAACTAGTATTTTTAAGGCCTTTTATGGGCAAACATGGGGATTCTTTTAAGAAATAATTATTCAACACTGTGTAGGTTTTGAAGGAGCTCACTGAAGGAAAACAAATGAAAATTCTACTCATGGAATTTCTCAAGCTTGTATTGTAGGAGAGAGATCTATTTTACATGTATATCCTAAAGACCCCAAGTCTTTCAGCCTTCTAGAATCACACACTGTAACCAGAACACAGGGGTGCAAGAGCACCTGACTCTGTGGGTCTCAAACAGACCAGGTTTGACCGCTCACTGCTGACTAAATCCAAAGGCAGAGAGACAAGTGGTGGTGCAAGAAGAAAGGAATTTCAGTGACACCAACACCAGCGAGACAGAAAGTCTTTCAAAAGATTTTTCTCTCCAAAGTGCTAAAAATGCTTCTAGGTTTACATAAGGAAAATGTAGGACTGAATGTCAGTGGATATGTGTAGGCGGGCAGAAAAAGTCAAGTCCAGTATTGTCTTGGGATCAGTCATGTGAGGTCTTGCTGGCATCAGGGCAGTTGTTATTGCTTGAGGGGTATTTTCTGTCCCTGTCACAGGATGCTTTGCCCACCTGGTCTTTTGCCTGAGTGAAAGTTAAAGCAGAAAGAACTTAATTAGTTAGAAGGAATAGACTAAGGTCAAAACCAAGGCTTTTTTAAGGCATGACTGGGTCCTCTTCCAACTTTCCATACCTTTAGCAATTTACCAAGTCATCTATGATGTGAGAAGATAAGCAGTTTTACCAGTATTTCTAAAGATTCCGTAATGAAAGAATGGGAGGATAGGTAAGAACATCAATCCCATATCCTTTAGTTTTCCTAAGTACCTCTTTTGAAATTCCAGTTCCTGTTGAACAGTTGATCCAATTTACCATTTTGTCACTAATTATCCTGTCATCCCACTCAGTTGTTATCTTTTAGTCCTTGAAGCATGCCGTATAAGGCATTCGAGTAAACAAAGGATTTTACTGAAGGACTGAAAGTAACCAAGCATGAGTATAATGATTATAACAACACAGGGCAGAAAATATTAATATTCAACCTTATATCCATTGGGTTTAATGTCCTTCAATCATGTGCTATTGGAACTTAAAACTGGAAATAATTCACTTTGGCTTACACTATTGTTGGAATTTAATCTTTAACTTAATCTTCTGTCCTTTTTTTAATCCAGACCCTTCTCCCATTGTTTCATTTTTGTTACTTCCAGAATCCTTCACTCCAGTTTCTCTGTTTTCAAATTCCAAATACTACATTACACCAAACTAAAATATTACCTGTGTTCATAATCTAGACCATCACCATAAATACCTATGATGGTACATCCCCTCTTGAAAAATAAGAAAACAAATAAAAACAAAAACAAAAAACGAAGAAAACATTTCCAATTGTGTTCTCCCACTTCCTTAGAATATGCAATCAGCAACATTCTTTCTTTTAATTTTTTTTCTGTTAGAAATGCCCTAATTCTTTAATTCCTCATAACCACATTATGAAAGAAGTATCATCATTCCATTTTAAAAGTTGAGGATGTTACACATCAGAGTATAAATAAATGACCCAAGGTCATACATTTATGGCATTGCAGAATATGAAATTTATATCATCTTTATTTGATTGCAGAGCCTCTGCCCTTGACTATATAGTATTCAGATTCAATTATATTTAGTGTGTAAAATTTGGATATACATCTAATAGTTATAGTTACAGCACACTTAACATTAATATATCCAGTATTTTCAGCGAGGATAATTGACTTTGGTGATAAATGTGCATGAGTTGGTATTATTTTTGAATGTTAATCCTCTTTTTAAAAATGAAGCCTACTTTGATTTTATGTAAAATATTAGTAGCAAATATCTCCTAAAACTTTATCTGACAATATGATCCTAACAATGCCCAAGAAAACCTAGGATGTTTAAAGGTATGAAAATTGGAATCTTAAGTGGCAGCTTAAGAAAGTTCAAAAGTAATCAACACAAAAAAAGCAAAAAACAGAAAGATCCCTCTGCCCAAACCTGACTCAGCTTCCCCTTATTATTGGCTTGGACACCCTGCAGATTAAACTGCCATTTGTGCAATTTACTGAGCCTGAGGTGAACTCAAACTCCTCTACTTCACACAATTTTGCTTTCAAGTTATCTTGTCAGGGAAGTTGACACTCTCAGTGATGTTACTTTATAGACTTCTTGGCAAAAATAGGATGTTGAAAATCTACCCATCAAAAACTAAACTGACAAAAGTTTGCTGTCCTTGGGTCAAAGAATATAAAATGCATTTGATCTTATATTGTTTGAGGTACATCTATGCATATAAACTCTTCAGGGACAGTAAATTAGAGGCAGTAAGAAATGGGGGAAAAAAGAGCCAGTTTTTCTAGCTCAAACTAGGGCTTTATGCAAAAAAAAAAAAAAAAAAAAGGCTAACATATAATATTCCTCTCAAACCTATGGGTTACATCTTTAATAACACTTCACTTGTTTAACAACCTTGTTAAATTGATCTGTTTGACTTAAATATTGTTAAGAAAATGAAGAAAAATAAATACTACTCACTAAGCTATATACACATTACTGCCAAATTTCTGAGTATTGGACTGATTTTCAGAAAATAGTAATTGCAAATTTGTGTGTTTGTGTGTGTGTATGTCTGAGCGTGTATGTGGGTGGGAGTGAACTATGACATTCATCCCAGTTGAAAAGAACAGTTATTATTAACCATTATATATTGATTGTTCTTACCTTTTTTCATCTAGGGCTCATGCTGTCCAACTTCCATTTGGTGGAATTTTATTCTTTACATATTTTGAATTATTAATTACAATTCACATCTAGTGCTGGGTTATTCATGCACATTGTTGAAAGCTGATTACAGCATTGTAATGGGAGATACAATTAGTACTGTAACATCAATACCACCAGCTTCTATTCTATTTTTCACAAGTGAATTAAAATAGTGTTTAATTATGGTATTTCACAGTATTCCATTTTCTGGTTTAATAAGGATTCCTGATAGATAACTGCACTGATTATGTGTGCATGATAAATGTTTAATAGCAGAAAATGAACTTAGTTATAAGCATATTTTTTTCTTCTCAATAGGAAACAGTGCATATTTTTCTTGTTACTTTCTCCCCTTTGTATTATTTATGCATAGAAACTCAAAATGTGTGAAATGCCTTGGCAATGCCCTCTTTTTCATATAAAAAGAAGGAATGCATGTGAATATATCCATTTAGATATTATGATGTACATGGTTATTCATGGTGTGCAAATGGAGAGATTCGTATAGCTCCTTTTCAAAACTTGAAGTACAACAATTGATGTGTCAGGAGAAGGTCATGATTATGCAGAGTTAAAGGTGGTGAACTGTAGCCCAGATTTTCTCTGGAAACATGAAGGAGCCCTGGCGATTATCAAGTTAGTAGCAAGCCTCTTCCCAGTAGAGTCTCTTGACAAAAGTAGTTGAAAGGTGTGTGAACAGCAATTAATCACCCTGCTACTTACCTGACCTGAACAGAGTTTAATGAAATATAGTTCACACACCTACTTTTATCACATCTTTAAAAGCTCCAAATGATTTGAGTGGGCAACTTGCCAAGGAGGAAAATTATGCTGGGGGGAAAAAAGCAAATGGACCTTTATTATTAGAAATGAGACAAAGAAATAGTAGAAGGAACAGTGAGCCAAATAACTCACTGTTAATATTTTAACTATGTTAATATTTTAACACTGGTCAAGCTTAAAACCCTATTTAAATGGCATATTTTTTATATAAATACAGTGGTGGAATTTCCCCCAAAAGCTTAATATTGTCTTTATAATGAATTTGTAAGGACATTTTCCAACTTTTGATGCTATGAAAAAACAGCATCTAAGGTCACCTTAGGAAGGTGAGGGGAGATACTTGTATGACAACTTGGATTTTATATATACTGTTTGAGAAGAAGATACCATTGTTCTTAACTAGTATCTCTCCTGCAAATGTATTATTAAAATTGTTAATCCTGTTTCTAGTTAGCCCTATATTGATATAATAATATTGGTTTTATGTTAATAAAGTTTCTCCCATTAAAATAACTGAATATTTTAATATGTGAATTTTAAGAAATTGAAAGATTTTTTAAATGGGCAGGTTTCCCATATTTTCCCATGCATAAAAAAGTCTATTTTTTTAGATTCAAGGGGGCTATAAAACAGGATTTAGATAGATAATACACATTTGTTGTTATCATGTTGTCCCTTTTTACCATAAATCACCTGTCCTACCACCTTTTTTTAATGTTTATTTTTTGAGAGAGAGAGAGTGAGCAGAGGAAGTTCAGAGAGTGAGAGAGAGAGAGAGAGAGAATCCCAAATGGGTTCCATACTGTCAGCGCAGGGCCTGATGTGGGGCTCCAACTCATGAACTGTGAGATCATGACCATTCAAAATCAAGGGTCATACCCTTAACTTAACCAACTGAGGGCCCCCCTCCAGGCACTCCTGTTAACCTTTTTCTTATGGCAGAAAGTCTAAGCTGTGAGGTGGGTATTCTAAATACATTTGGTCTAAATGTATTCGGTATGTCTTGAGAATTATTATTTAATTTATTTAATTCAATATGTATTCATTGACCAGAAATGCCTTCTTTGATGCTGTGTTGACTTCTAGAGGGAATAAAAAATAAGTACATGTTTTGTTCAAAATTTAACAGAGTAACACTTAATGTTAGGCAAGCCTGTAAAGCAAGTCCATAGTACATAAAGCATGTGAATGAAAAGGGGAATTCAGAGGAGAAGCCTAATATGGTGTAGATTTTTCTAAGAAAAAGAGAAAATAGGATCATCAGGCTTCATTGATGGTAATTGTAGGTAATACAGTTTACCATTTTTGAATAGAATCAGTCTACTCATTTACGGCCTATTGAGAATGGCTTGAAATTCTGCAACACTTGATCATGATGGAATGTAAACAATGCCAAGAATCCATTTCTACCTACCCTTCCTTTCATTATTCATCTACATAGACCTTGCTGCATCTGAAAGCAGATATTTTGATCTTTGACTCTTTTTTTAGATTCTCATTGCATTGAGCCTGGCCATCTGTCTCCACTGTCTCCCCTGCAATAGCCAAACACATCCATCTGTATCATACCTGTGCCTTCTCAGTGGGATGTGTGAAGTCCACCACACTTTCTCTTGCTTGGTGTGCACATCTGTTCACTGTACCACTTTCAAAGGTTTTACATGTGTATTTGAGTTTCTTTAGACATTTCACCTCCTGTGATATAGTTCCATATAATTTCTCCAAATTTTCAATAAATTCATGTCATAAATATAACTTTCTATGTCCATTGAGACTTAAATAAGATATTCTGCTATCTGATCCCCTGGCTACCTTGTTGGATCCCTTATTCTCTCTCCCAATCTCCCCCATGGGATTTGCCACCCATCTTTGAACAATTGAGAGCATTTTATACACAATAGATTTGAATTTTATTCTGGAATAACTCCCCAATATGTATTTGCATGTGAGGTGGGGAAGACAGAATGATTTGTTGGAGAAAGAACTATGGAAAAACAGAGAGGAAACCTTTAACGTGATATTCAGTATGTCCTGTTGATACCCCTTGTCACTCAGTCTATTCCAATCACTCTATCATTTTGAATTGTGGGGTAATCAGGTGATTTTGCTTTATCTTCAAATCTTTACTGTGGAACTCTTCAACCAAATGTGTGTTTGCACACATTCACATAAACACTTTCCTAAAGAAAAACACTAATTCTCAAGAACACAGCAGTCTATACTCTGAAGGAGAAACAAATGTTTTCGGTCTCTTAATTTGCTAGGCATTTATCCTTCACAGAAAAGTTATTATTTTTATGCAGAATATTTACACATTAGTTCTCTTTGATCTTCTCTTTTCTAATTAGGCTATTTATATTTGAGCTAGGGAATGGATGAGTTCTTTTCTTCCATTTAAAAGAATATCCAATTTTATATTTCAGTACTTTTTGCATTTAAGGTCCTAAATTTAGGACTTTTTTTCTGAGACTTTATCCTATGTTCTTTTGAATGAAGCTTTTTCTGGTTATTCTGGAAAAGACAGCCCTGGTTTAATTGCCTATCAGGTGTTCATTTGTTCCTCACTTTCTCTCTTGCTAAAAGAAACCCTGTTTCCTTTATAGTTGCCATGTGGAAATCTGCAGGTGATGCATCTTGATGGAGTTCCCATATGCCCCAACTATTATTTTAGTTAGAGGCAGTTCTTACCACTGAGATCAAAACAAAAGTTTATTGTAATTATTTTGGGGAGCACTTAATTTCCCAATAAATGGAACATATATGGTTGATGCCCTTCATGTTTTGGTGTGTCCAGTCAACAAAATGATTTCCAGAAAAACCTGTTGATTACTTCTTTGAGAGATTCTTAGCAGTGTTTCAGAAAGGGGAGGTTAGAGGAAGATATTTTTAGGGTTTTAGGATCCGAAATGGCAAGGCATATGACATGATAGTTCTGGATTGATGAACACCATGATGTGAAGAGTCTTAAAGTAAGCATTGATAAGCATGAGTCAGTCTCCAAAGGTTCTCTTATCAAGTAACAAGTATTTCCTGAAACAAATAGTTAACTTATTTTTGCTTTGTCACAGTATTATTTAGCACAAAAATGAGAATATGTGCTTCATCTTAGAATTGGCTAGCACAAATAAAGGAAAGCATATTTATTCTCAGAATTATTTAGTATAAGGATAGGAATGCATGTCAACTAAGTTCCCACTACCTTTATGATGTAACATCTGCAGCTGCATCAGAATGGTGTGATATACGAGGGAAGGATCACAGGAATCTTACAGACAACTCTTCAAAAATATTCTGCCACTGAAACAATGACACTTCTATCTCTGGAGTTCTTATGTGAGAAAGAGAAAGCTTAACTTATTTAAAGTACTAATTAGGGTTTTCTATTGCTCATAATTGAGTATATTCCTCATACTACATGTAAGAGCAAGCATATGACTTTTTTATTATTGAGAATTCTGATTATTGTTATTTTAAGTGACCTTTTAAAAATAATTTATTTTTTCAACCACATCTTGAATATTTCCATGATGAATACATGGAAAGGCTTAAAAATCTCAAATATAATCTCTTCTTTCTTAGACTCTTCATGAGGTAATCACATCAATATGAGTTTAATGTTTCTGTGTTGAAAAAAAAAGTGGAAGCCTTGAATCAGTAAGTTTTAGAAGTGTTGAAATAAATTCAGACATATATATATTATTAATTTTTTAATGTTTATTTTTAAGATGGGGGAGGGACAGAGAGAGAGGGAAGGAGACAGAATCTGAAGTGGGCTCCAGGCTCTCAGCTGTCTGCACAGAGCCCGATACGGGGCTCAAACCTGTAAACTGCAAGATCATGCCAGGTTTTACACTTAACTGACTGAGCCACCCAGGTGTCCTGATGGGGTTTGTTTTAAGGATAGGGTTCATTTATATACTACCTATATTTCTGTTTTCACATCCTCACATTTGGTCAATCAAATTGAATGTTTATTTTATGTTAAATAAGCACTTGGTCTTTAGGTAAATTTGCCAAGAACTATAGGGAATATAGTATTATTATGTTTAAGAATAAAATTCTCCAAGGAAGAAACTATGTATTTTTTTGTAGCTGTGTCCCCATAAACAAGCAGGGAGATCAGTACATTGTAGAATTTTAACAAGTACATATTTGTTGGTGGAGTGAATAAACATCAATAGGTAAATGAAGAAAAGGAAAACTAAACTCATATTTATCCCCTACCTGCACTTGTCTCCAGCCTGAAGGAGCTGTCATAATGGGTCATTAGTGGCCCTTCATTCCTACAGAGCTAACCCACCATGATGGTACAGGTTTTGGTTAGAGGCTGTTTCCCCATGTAAGTAAATGTTTCCCCTTCTTCCTTAAGACTCCTGGCCCTTTGAGCTACATGTGTTATTATAGACTCAAGCCCAGGGCCAGCTGCATGGGTCTGTATCCAGTGCAGTCTGCACTGGGTTCTGTACTCAGAAGGGGACCTTGTGCCCGGGCTTAATATTTCATGGTCATTGTCTTGATATTCTTAAAAAAAAATTCATCTTTGAATTTGAGTTTTGTAAATGAAGTCTGATTGGACAGTGTAGCACAGGCCAGGGAACATGGAGCATCAGTTTGTATGTAGTTTTGCACCGCCACTGTCTCCATTCTTTTCTGGTACAAGTTCTTATCCACTTGCTCCCCATCTCCGTAGAGAGGAGAGCAAGGCTTACCTGAAGAAGAAATTCTGACTGTGCACAGCAGTCTCATCCTATACTCCAAGTTCCTAGCCTGTCCTTCCTGTTGGCCTGCCCTGCAGATTTCAGACTTGCCTTGCCAATTCCCACCATCTTTTAATGTATCTCTCTTAATATATAGCTCCTACTAATTCTCATTCTCTGCTTGAACTCTAAGTGGCACAGCACATTAAACTCTACAATGTAAGTGCTATGGCCAGAATCAGGTCAGTGAAAAGGAAAATTCAGCTAAAGAATTCATTTTAGAGCAATTCTAACCTTAGACATTTGTTTTAAAAATTAAAATGCCTTTTAACTTTGAAGGAAAAAAAAAACTATTCATCCACTTTATTTTCTCTACCAACAGAATCTGAGTCTTAATTTCTTAAGTTAACTTAAAGCCCTAGGGTGTGGCACCTGGTCGGCTTAGTTAGTTAAGTGTATGACTTCGGCTCACCGTGATCTCCCAGTTCGTAAGTTTGAGGCAGTGTCAGGCTGTGGTGGACAGCTCAGAGCCTGGGAGCCTGCTTCAGATTCTGTGTCTCCCTCTTTCTTTGTCCCTCCCCTCC
Source organism: Crocuta crocuta (assembly GCF_008692635.1). Taxonomy (NCBI): domain Eukaryota; kingdom Metazoa; phylum Chordata; class Mammalia; order Carnivora; family Hyaenidae; genus Crocuta; species Crocuta crocuta. The sequence goes on along the minus strand of NW_027530545.1, from coordinate 12,608,585 downwards.
TCATGCTGTCTTTTGCTCTCTCTCGCTCTCTCTCTCGCTCTCTCATTTAATGTTTAAATAAATATTAAAAGAGAGAAAAAGTTAAAAAAATTAATGCAGCATGGTGAGAAAATTGTGAAAATTCTCACAAGAGGCCTACTAATTTGCCTGCCAGTTACAGTATTTTGTATTGTCTCCACCTCCAGGAAAAGTGTGCTTTAGAAATAATATTTCTTAGAATAGATTACTGTGTGTGTAATTTCTAATTTTGTAAGTTGGAAGTCTTGTATGTTAGTTAGAAGTCAAGATATAAAAATTCATCTATCTAAATCACCTAAGACTAAGAAAAACAGTGGGTTAGTAAAAATGATAAATATGTTAGAAAAATATCCAGGCCCCCAAAAAATCTCTGATAATAAGTAGGATTAACCAAATGTACAGAGAAGAAAAGACAGTTGGCTTGACATATCACAGGAGAGTAATCCATCCTTTGGGAGATGCTGAAATTTGAAACTGAGTGTTGTAGCTTCTGGTATTTATATCACGGTCACACACACTTGAGTAAATAAAACCTACTTGAGTAAATAAAACCTTCAGATAAGCCTTTCCAAGAGCACACAATCAAGAACAGTCATCAATTTCTGTAGTCAACTATATTCATCTAAATAAAGTTACTGAAGTTTAGAAACTCTTTCACCTTAAGAGCAGCCATTCATTTCCAAGTATTAAGAGGCAGCCTGGCTTTTCTTTCTCCACCCATTTCCATCTCCCTTCTCTTCCCAAAGTCAAAAAGGTTAGAAGGAACAATTGGAGACAATGAAAAAGAACTGTCAACATTTGTTTTCAAATGATTCATGATAAACATATCTTTTAATGAGAAGAATTAATACATTTTAATTGTGACTATAATTTGTAACTTAGTCTACAAATTCAAATGCTTTTAAGGAAGCTTGCTGGTAAACTAAATTAATGAAGCAGGGGCACCTGGGTGGCTCAGTCGGTTAAGTTTCTGACTTTGGCTCAGGTCATGATCTTACGGTTCATGGGTTTGAGCTCTGGGTCGGGCTCTGTGCTGACAGCCAGCTCAGAACCTGGAGCCTGCTTCAGATTCTGTGTCTGTCTCTGTCTCTGACCCTCCCCTGCTCATGCTCTCTCTCTCTCTCTCTCTCTCTCTTAGAAATAAATAAAAACATTTAAAAAATTTTTAAAAATAAATTAATGAAGCAGATGAGACAGGGGACTAATGGCAAGTAGAACTTGCAATTTATGCATGTGTATGCATTTAATTCCATTATTCTGCTTAGAATTTATTTACTTACTGAGTCTGAAGAGTCATGTTATTCAAAATTTCTGAAAAATTCTAATTCAGTATAATTTCAAATATGGCCTGTCTCTAATCTTATTCTCTACTTCTGGAATGCTGATGTGATACTTCTTCATTATATCTTTTCTTTTTTAATTTTTTTACCTTAGCTTTTATATTTTCATCTCTTTCTTTCTGAGTGAGGCTTTTTGGTTTATGTCTTCACTACTTTCTTTCATTTCCTTAATTCTCCGTTTAGCTTTGTCTTATCAGCACTTTAATTACCCGTTGGATTTTCATATTTTAACAATTATGTTTTCTTATCAGAAATTCTAATTTGGTTCTCTTTATACTTTTCTGATTCTTTGTAGTAGTATAAGCCTTCTTACTTTTTTGGCCTGCCATTCCTCTTGAACCTCATCTTCTGTTACCAGCGCTGTGGTTTCTCTTACTCAGTCTTACTCAGCTTTTCAGGACTTCCTCTTTGCTTTTACAGTTATCATTTCAGGCCCTTTGCATTTTTGACTCCCTCTGTCTTCCTCCAGATATTGATCTGACTTGTTCCCTTATATCCTTTTCTCAGTGAAGCCTTTCCTGATCTTTAATGTAAATTTGAAATCACACCCTTACTTGGTCTCTTAATCTATCTTCCTTATTTTCTTTTAATTCATAGCACACTTCACCGTGAAACATATTACTTACTTTGTTTTTTCACTCTTTCACAATTAGAACATAAACTCCATAAAGATAGTGATAAGGGCTAATTGTGGTGATGGTGGTTACATTTTGTATTCCCAGTAACTAGAAAAATACCTAACATAATTGGTCTTCAATAAATGTTAGTTAAGTGAAATAAATATGTTTTGTTGAGTGAATACCCCTTATATTTCTTGTTTAATCTTTTAAATATAATTTATAATCTAGTCTGATAATTATATGAAATTTTTGAAATATATGAAACACACAGCATTGCTGTGTGTGTTTTAAGCATAATTATATTTGGTAGATTGTAACTATGTTTTGTGGGATATTTGTGGTCTTGTTGTGATTGATTTTTCAATTAAAGTTAAATTTGAAAAGCTGTATTTACTGGGTGTCTGGCATTTTTCTCTATAGGAATCTGTCAAGGCCTGAGTTCAGGACCTCTTCAGAGAGGTTTTGCTATCGATCCAAAAGTGTCATCCACCTGTGATCACTTGTTATGCTAATTTTTTACCATTTTAAGTAATTACTGCAGTTTAATTCCAGGCGTAGACTCAGGGAAGTTATTAAAGTGTGGTTTGAAATTCTCAAGTCAGTTTTTCTTTTTCCTTGAAATTTTTGGTAGAAGCAGACAAGTATCCTGTCACCGTCTCTGTAATCTTTGCCACTGGAAAGACTTATCCTACTCCACTCTTTGACTGAGGGCCAAGGGTCACCTTTTGGTAGGGGTCATTTTTTGCTTTTTGTGTCTTGCATATCCAAGGTTTTGTCTTTTATCTATATGTAGATAACATTTTGTAGATACATTAATCAACATTTAATTGATTTTTGTGGAGACATTTTAATTGTCTAGTCAACCATATTGTCAGGAATTAGCTGNAAAAAAAAGTACCGCAGACTGTGTGACTTAAGACATCAGAAATATATCCTCTCATGGCTCTACACAAAGAAGTCCAAAATCAATGTGCTGGTAGGTCCATACTCCCTACAAAGCCTTGCCTTTTTCAGCTTCTGGTAGCTTCATGATTCCTTGGCTTCAGGCTGTTTAATTCCAATCTCTGTCTCCATCTTCATATGGTCTTCTTCTCCCTGTGTTTCACCATCTCTTCATATGGCATTATTTTTATAAGGACACTAGTCATACTCAGGGGTCAACCCTACTCAAGTATAACATCTTAACTAATTACATCTGCCACAACCTTATTTCCAAATAAGGACACATTCTGGGGTACTGAGGGCTAAGAGTTCAACAAACTTGGATGGGGACGCAAGGAAACCCATAACACTATCTACAGAATTAAGCTGCTGTTTAGTTCCCACCTATCATTTTCACATTATATGTGCCCAGTATTATCATATTTCCTGTTTCTCAAGAAAACCCAGATATTAAGCTTTATATTTCAATATTCTGACTTTAAATGTTGACCACCAAAACTTAAAAAAAGAAAAACTCATTGCCACAGTAATAGTTTCTTGACCAATCAAAACACAACTGCTGGTGAGGTTTGGTTTGGTGGCTACTGATTTTCAACCTCTGCAGTAATGTGAAACATAATTGATCATTTATGTAGAGGTAACTGTGAATTAAACTAGAAAATTTTTAATACATGAAAGGGCTTCAAGTACCCAGAAGGTGTCTAGAATAGACACCATATGTGTCACAAGGTCTGAAATTAAAATATATGTTCCTTTATGCGTAAAATAGTTCCTCAAGTCATAATTTTGAACTTATTCATAATTATTTTATACATGCATCTAGGAAATTAGCCAGATTTTTCTGCTCAGAGTAGACTTAAATTAGATTCACTTTCTGAGAAATTTGAGAGTTGTTGCTAGAGGAAAGTGTGAGGATAAAAATGAGATGTGACAACCCTGATAGGAAGAGACAGAATAAAAAGATTTTCCAAAGCATATATAAGAATTATAAAAATCATAGCAGTCTAGCATCATTTGGTACAGTTTGGAAACCTGGAAGGCATCACTATTATAATGTGCTGCAATAACTCATGTTCTAAACATCCACCTTAAACATTAAAAGAAATTTTAGTTGTAATTTATTGAAATAAGCAGCACAGACAAAAAAAAAAAAATAATATGTTACTATTTTTAAAAAGATTTCCAGCACTCAGAGGAAATATTTACTCATTATGCACCAGGACAGCTGAACCAGTTGCTGACACTACTGAGATTCTAGCATACTAATTTTTATGTAGCTGCAACCCAGTCCTCCTTCCCACAGGTGAAGCCAGACTGCACCACCGTTCGGCAACTAACCATAGGAATGATGGCTGGCAGAACTGGAGCCTGAAGTACTTACTGATCCAGGGCTTTGGGAACTATCTGTTCTAGTTCCCATACCATTGCTACATACATTGAATATTATTCCTGCTGCCAAAAATATTTACCAAAGAAAATTTCTTCACCTTAATCTATGATATGCATGACATTTGTCAAGACAATGCCAGAGATTAAATCAATACATGAACAAATAGCAAATTCTCTGAGGAGAGGACATGGTCACTAAGGAAATGGCTGGCTGCCTCACTTGACACTCCTTAGTGTTCACAATAAGTAGTTGCTCTTGATTTATTTCAAATTTATGGAATCAAACTTCTGATTATAAATTGATAACTTTAGTGTTTTACCTACAAAGAGAATGAACTACCCAAAAGATAGAATGTCTTAGTAGCTTTGGAAATTATGTTTCAGTTTTAAATTAATAAATTAACTTTCCAATTTTATATATCCTCTGAACTTAGCTCTTTGATTAGGTCTTGACTTTTTCTTTTTTTTTTCTTTTTTTTTTTTAATTTTTTTAATGTTTTATTTATTTCTAGGAGAGAGAGAGAGAGAGACAGAGTGAGCAGGGGAGGGTCAGAGAGAGAGGGAGTGACAGACTCTGAAACAGGCTCCAGGCTCTGAGCTGGCAGTCAGCACAGAGCCCGACGCGGGGCTCGAACCCACGAACCGCGAGATCATGAACTAAGCGAAAGTCGGACGCTCAACCGACTAAGCCACCCAGGCGCCCCAGGTCTTGAGTATTTCTTAGTAACATGAGAATGACAAGGATTTGACAAATCAGTTTTCCAAAGTTAGGATAAATTCACCAAGTTGAAAGATCCCATGAGGACCTTGAAAGTTAGCTATCTTGCCATCATATGAAACATCCCTCTGATTATTATGTATGTATTATAGTAGTATTATGTGTGTTTTATAAAATAACAAATTATAATGATATACCTACATGTTCATATATCTATCCATGAGAAAAGTTTTTAATTTATAGTTCTTCAGCTAACAGAAAAGTATGTAAAGTTTCAATGTGTAGAAGTGAGCATTAGATTGAAATAATACTTGTGTTTTATTTTTCTCTTTTTCACTAATTCAGTTGAACATCAGACAAGACACTTTATCCCTTTGGAGCTCTGTCTTTTCATCTGTAAAATAAATCTTTCTATTTGTAACTATGGTCCATTTTGTGTCTAACATTTTTGAATCCTATAAGACTACCTAGTCATTGTTTTTCATCTAAAAGATGAAGAAACTAAAACAGAAAGATAAAATGACTTGCTTAGGGTCACGCAGCTAGTTAGTGCCCAAACTAGAAATAAAATGATGTTTCATGCTTCCATTACTTAACAAAATTCAGTCAAGTAAATCTGAAGATCTAATTGGCTTTATTAAATGATTCACAAATTGGGCAGTATCCCATCTAGCTAGTAGAGAGGCAGTACAAAAAGTATGCAAAATGGAAGAATTTTATAGAAGGAAATTGTGGGCAAGAAAGAAATTAGCAAAACAAAAAGATTGTTCCAGGCAAGACCCCTTTCTGGAGGGTAAAAACAAATGGCCTTATACAGATGACCTCATCTTTCTTTGGGGGATGGAGAGGGCCCAGGTGACAGACTCATTAGCACTCATTAAATAATTCCTGACTGACCAATTGAGATTATATTTCTGAAACAGTCTGAAACTTCATGAAACTGCAGTTAGATTATATATTAAGGACCAGTTTGGAAACTGTGTGTAAGTGACCCTATTTTGGACCTGTTTTGTGTTGTTTAGTTTTGTTTTTTAACAACTCTTAGTGCACTCCACTCTTCTACTGTAACTGATGTGACCACAGACTATATGAATATTTGTAATGGTTGGAAGAATACTTTTCAACTATCAATAAAGAAACAAAAAACGGTATCTAGTGATTCTAGGAAGAGTGTAAAGTTCTTACTTGAATGTGTACTCACCTTAAGAAATGTATTTCTAGAGTTAAGTCAACTAATTATGCATTATTGCACATTGTATAAGAGCATTATACAAGTCAATTAGAACTGACAGTAAAACAACTTCTGAGCAACATCATCTAAATTGCTTTTATTTTTCTTTTAAAAGCACTGAAGCAAAATCACATTCCAATTCAAATGTTCTGTAAGTCTCTACAGCCTATATCATCCTTTCCCCACAGTATTATTAGTCTCTTCCTAGGTTTTAGCAAAGGAACATTTCTGTTTGTTTCTTTTATTCCAGAGAGGTTACTGAAATTTCAAATGCCATGATTTTTCAGGTAAGAGAGTTAAGAAGATGCATTTTAAGAATGCCTTAAATACAGAACCAGGGCTTTAATTTTTATTTAGAAGGTTATACCTTATTTAAAAGAATTAATAATGTTAATAACAAATTAGTTTGCATAAGTATCCTGTTCTCAACAGAAAAATTAAAGATGTAAGAAAAAAAAAAAACTTTAGCCTTTGCACTCATCTTTTTCAATTTTAATTATTTTCATTCCATAGCCAGCTGACCACTCACTAATTGTTTCAATAAAAATTTGTATCAGATTACTTTGCCTTTATCTCTGATTCACTCAATAAATATTTGTCTCCAACTCTGTGAAGCTTTCTCACTTCTGTAGAGTAACGAAGGAAAAAATGTGGATTCACTGTTGTTGATTCCTTAATTCCAAACCTAAAGAATAAACATTGTAAACTTGTTCCTTCTTTAATATGACTAAATGATGGCTATGTTTTACTGTCTAAAAATTGAAGCACATTTTATTTATTTCAAGAATGGCCCTCACCAAAAGTTGGAGTTAGTCAGCATCGGGTCCATTACATATTATTTTTCAATTTGTTTCCTTTAAAAAATTCCTCTAATTAATTTTTTATTTCTCTCATGTAACAGAATATATGAAGTATATCTTATATTAGCTAATACAGTCTTTTAATTTCAGATCCATCAAATTGGAATCAAACTCCATAACAATCCTGTAGAATGATCGAAATGTTTGGGTTCTTTTGGGGGTTTTGATGGAGGGAGGGGTAATGGAAAAAAAATGCGGTGTATTCAAGAGTATTTTACATTTCATAAGGACCCATTGTTTTATCATAGTGTCATGTTTCCTTGGATATTTGTTCTGTGATTTTTTTTTCTTTTTATGCAGATGTGTAACTAGGGATACAAGAAACCATGGCAACATTGTCCTACTGAAAGAAAATAAGTTGAAAGTAGTAATCCCTTGTTCTCTAAGATAAAGCAGTCTGTGATGTGATGTAAGTTGGGCCTTTCCCTCTTCCGTGTATCAGTATCCCCTTGATAGTGGCTTTTGCTGTATATCTACCTCAGAAACATTCACAAAATTGAGAAAGTTTTAGAAGTTGTTTACAGAGGCCCATCAGATCTCAAATCATGTATATAAATTAGAATTCATATGATTTATGTAGTGAAGAAGATACTAAAAACATCAAAGATGATTATTTGTAAAATCTCACATAGAGTAAATACAGGATCAGGTTGTAAAAACAATTTTGCAAGAAAAATGTTACCAATTTCACAAAAGGGCAAAATATCACCATTCTTTTTGTGGGCTGTCATAGTGTCCTCATTTATGAAAATTGTTTTTCTCTTAGAGGACAGTTACTATAGAGTGTTGGAATAAGAAAAAACTACATGGTAAAAAAAATAGAGGCAAAGCATACCTACTTTTATATTTGTCTTCTTCTGATTCTTAATGATGAGCTATATCGAAAAGGTGGTCCTAGGCAACATTTCAAACTGAAGCGTGTCTTCATTTCCTCTCTTACATTCTCCTTCTCTGCCTTTTTTGTTTTTATACTCTACTGCATCTGTGGCCAAAACAGCAATAATTCTACATTTCAAGTCAGGAAGGCAGATGTCAACAATTGATTATAAAATTTATTAGTTGTATTAGCTTGTATGGTAATCCAATGAAATTATATTAAAATATATGCCTGTCACATTAAAGAAGTTTGAGAACTAATGTACTAGTACTTGAGGTGCTTTTCCATCCTGCCTTTACTCATAACAGTCACTGCCTGTACTGTGCTACTTACCTGATCCTACATGCCCCAGAAGCACTTCCAGTTTTCAAACTTTGTCTCTATTCTAATACCTTGCCTATGAGACTATGAGAAAAGTCTCAAACTCTGACCCAGTAAATCATTAATCAGTGCAAAATCTGGTCATCTGTTGCTCTCTTGTTTTAATCTCTTGTAGATAACTTGTTACAGATGTCCCAGGGTTCTGGTCTATTTTCCTATGATGTCTACTTGCCCTAAAATCATTTGTTTCAGATGATAAGTTAATGATCACCCTTCTCTTAGCTATAGACAATGCTTCTCAGTAATTTCCAAATTGTCATCATGTCAATGTCACAAAGTTTTTTTTTTTCTTTTTTAAATTACTAATGTGCAGACTCTACCCAATTCTACTGAATAAACAATAACATGAGGTTACTCTACAGTCTGTATTTCTAACAGCCCTCTAACAAATGTCCGAAGGATCTAGAGAATTTATATTTTGGGGAATTAAACTGCCTTGAAGTCTCACATCATGGTTTGGCACTGAATTGTGTGATCTTGGGCACATGAACAAACCTCTCTGAAATTTAATTATTATTGTTATTTTGTATCCTAAAGGGGAAGTAATAATAATACTTACCTAATAGCATTAAGAGAACTAAGGGAAACAAACAAAATAAACAAGATGATTCTTTGCAAAGTGCTTTATACATAATAGGTAATAAAATGAATAATCCACATTAAGTATTTGTGTGCTTTGATTCTATTCCAAGCTTTTTTTATGTATTATTATTTAATATTCATGAAATTTCTATGAGGTTAAGGAAGTATCTTTAGTTTCCCATAATGGTGGTACTCTCTTTCCTTGCCTACTTCCAGTGGCTTGATAGTGAGCTGGGTCGGTTGGATTGAGCCATGTCATGGAAGGAGAACAGGATCTCAAACTGATACAATAGCAATGATTTTTCAACTCCATAAGAGATCTCTGAAGCATCTCAAGAACCCTAGGACAGGGATACCCTTTTTTGCAGATACTAAGTGTACTTCACCCACTTTTAGTCTAACCAGTCTAGAAATATTTGATGTGCCTGATAGGATTCCTTCCACTAGAGGGCTCTCACAGCCAGCTCAGCTCTATGGCCCTACAGACCTTAGAGGAATACGATGGTGGGTTAGAGAGATCCCTGTTTTTCTCCTCTGCTCCTGAGATACTCTCAAGAAATTTCATCATACAGTAAGATGGCCTACTGTGCACCAGCACAACAGAAGCGTGTGCTAGAATTATGATGATTTTACAAGAGAGAAACTGAGGCACAGAAAGGTCAAATAACTTTCCATATTATGAGACAGCTAGTAAATGATGCCACAAGCACATGGCTATAGGCTGTGTGGCTCCAGTTAACATGATTAACAATGATTCTTCTTGCCATTAGTCAGGCATTATGGCTTAAGGTTAAAATTTTTGGACATATAGAGCCTTAAAGCTCTCTTCAAATCATGCTATAATTTTCAAAAAAGACTTATGAATTTTTACATAAATTAGCACATTTTTGGAGTGTGTTAATTTTGTAAATTTAATACTAATCTACATTTTAAAGTCATTTAAAGATGATGTCTTTTCCTAAGATTGGTTGTTTCCATAGGAGGAAAAATATTTTCCTCATCTATAAAATAACACAGGTGACTTAAAACAGTTTTCCCCCAAAGAAAGTGTCAATCTATGAATTGAACAAAAGTGGAAGCTGGGATGAAAGGGGAAAGAAATTAAGTAAGGCAAGGTTACCAGCATTGTTTGTACTTCTAGGTCTGAATCTGTCAGTGCAACTCCGGGATACTCACTCACACCTACCTTCAATGGAGAGGTAACATTGTAGGCCAGGGGATCATCTTGATCTTTTTCTAGACCAGAAGGTTTAGAGAATATAATAAATTGGCCTTTTAGGCAGTGTCTGATTAGAAGTGAATGCATAACTAAAGCAGGTAGAGAGCAAAACATTCACCAGGAAACAAATCATAAACAATTATAAATTCTCATTGAATAATTTTATGTTGCATATGTATTTTAAAACTATTTCATTTTGTATAATTTATACTTATTTTCAAAATTAAGTAACATTTAAAACATATTTTATACTTTCAATTTAAGATAACATTTTTCATCTATAGGAGTGACATAGATTTTTCTTTGTAAATTATGATATTAAAGACATATAAAGGAGGTAGTGAATGGAAGGGTTTAAACTCATTAGTGCAGTATGACCATGTATAGGAAAGACAGGACCTGACAATCTCAAAAGTCCTATATGTTTAATATCCCAAAGGTTTTAGAATGGGGCCATTATATGAAACATTATCACCACACCTAGCTCCCTGATAGTTATTGATAAGATCTTTTCTTACTATTCTCTCTCTATTTTTTTAAATATTAGTTAACATACAGTGCAATATTAGTTTCAGGAATAGGATTCAGTGATTCATCACTTACATGTAACACACAGTGCTCATCACAAGTGCCTTCCATAGGACCCATCATTCATCTACCCATCTACTACGCACCTCTCTCCCGCCTTACTTTGTTCTCTGTTATTAAGAGTCTCTTGTCTTTTGTTTCCCTCTCTTATCTTTTCCTCCCCTTCCCATATATTCATCTATTTTGTTTTTTTAAAGTCCACATATGAGTGAAATCATATGGTAGTTGTCTTTCTCTGATTGACTTACTTAGCTTCGCATAATGCATTGTACCTCCATTCACATCACGGCAATTGGCGAGATTTTATTTTTTGGTGACTGAGTAATAATATTTCATCGTGTGTGTGTTTGTACCACATCTCCCCCCTCCCTTTTTTTTCTTTCATAGTTTATTGTCAAGTGGGTTTTCATATAACACCCAGTTCTCATCCCAACAAGTGCCCTCCTCCATGCCCATCATCCCCTTTCCCTTCTCCCCCACCCCCATCAGCCCTCAGTTTGTTCTCAGCATTCAAGAGTCTCTCATGGTTTGTCTCCCTCCCTCTCCCCAACTATTTTCCCCCTTCTTCTTCCCCATGGTCTTCTGCTAAGTTTCTCCTTTTCCACTTATAAGTGAAAAAGATATGGTATCTGTCTTTTTTCTGCTTGACTTATTTCGCTCAGCATAACACCCTCGAGTTCCACATATGTTGCTACAAATGACCAGATTTCATTCTTTCTCATTGCCATATAGTATTCCATTGTGTAGAAATACCACATCTTTTTGATCCATTCATCAGTTGATGGACATTTAGGCTCTTTCCATGATTTGGCTATTGTTGAAAGTACTGTTATGAACATTGGGTGTACTACACCCAATATTTTTTATCCATTCATCAATGGATGGACATTTGAACTCTTTCCAGAACTTGGCTTTTGTTCATAATGCTGCTATAAACATTGGGGTGCAAGTACCCCTTTGGGTCTGTATTTTTGTATCCTTTGGGTAAATATCTAATAGGCCAATTGCTGGATCATAAGGTGGTTCTATTTTCAATTTCTTGAGGAATCTCCAGACTGTTCTCCAGAGTGGCTGCTCCAGTTTTCATTCCCACAAACAGTATGGGAACATTTTCCTATCTCAGCATCCTCATTAACCCCAGTTGTAATTTGTGTTGTTAATTTTCTGGCTATTTTCTCTTGTGATGAGAATAACAATGATTATGTCAGTGGTTCTTAAAGAGTGACTCGGAACCAATAGCATCACATCACTTTGGTAGACACTTGTTAGAAGTACAAATTGTCATGTCCTACCTGAACCCTTTCAATGATTTTAATGTCTGCCAAAGTTTGAGAACCATTGAATTAGGGAAACACTTATGTAACACACATGACCATAACTTTTACTGGAAAATTAGTCCTGTACTATTAACTCTAGTGACACTAATCTTGAACATGATCTTATCCCAGTGAACGACAGTAAATGCTTAGAGAAAGAGAATGAGAAAATTGCACCTAGGAAGGAGTTCATTTATCTAGAGAGGAAATCTTGGCAGCAAAGACTTAAGTGTACCAATAACATCCAAACATTTTGTTACCTTTTTTTGTTGGAAGGAGATAGCTACATGCAAAGCAAACTTGAAGAACGTGGAAGCTACTTCTTTCATTGCAAAGAAAACCTCAAGTCTTCTCTAAATTTTACAGACCATGCAGTAGTACCTGTAGTGACACTTGGGCATCTGGCCCTATTCTCTAGCAGTCTCCTTACATGTCCTTGCTGATGTGGCAGCTGGTTGACCCAGGGCCACTACTAATTGGACCAATAGTAAACAAACATCTAAGCCAGCATGACTCAGTCTTTCTTCAGAGACATGGAATTGGCACTGGGGCACTCAGTATGTATTTATAGAATTAAGATGTCCAGGTGGCCATTTGAACTCAAAAGTAGAAAAGAAAGGGCTTTNTAAGCGAAAGTCAGACACTTAACTGACTAAGCCACCCAGGTGCCCAAGAGAAGAATACTTTTAAGTAGATACACAGATACCTGAGTACCTGGCTGTGGAGTGGTGTGGAATGTGGGGTTAGGAAAGCATCTAGTAGCTTAAAATTCCTGTTGCATTTTTCTTTTTTAGGTTTCCTATGACAACCCAATATCCATTCAATAAATTGTTTTGTTTTGTTTGGATAGGTAGGTCAAAAATGTATTCTGTTACGTGAAACATAATTCTTAAGATTTCTATTTATCAGTGAATGTCTACATTCATTAACTATGAATATAATTTTATTATTAGCTATGCTGAAAACAAAGGCTAGGATTTGGTGTTTGAATACCCAGGCTCCTCACAAGAATACCCCCCAGATATTGACAGGATGACCACTAGTAGAAATAGATATTTTCTTGGTCCCTAGAAGAAGAGAACTTTTACAGCATGAAGAATAGGAAACATTGTACTGTGTGACAGTTGAATTGATTTTCCTTTATTAACTGAAGGGAAAGGAACATAAGAATTTAAATTTATAGACCAACCAACAGAAACTGAGATGTAGATTAATCAAACTAAAAAAAAAAAAATCAGCCGTTTAGAGAATGCATGCAATATGGGAAGTCTGATAAACGTTGGTTGGGCAGACACTGGAGCAAGTAATAAAACTAGAGAACTAGAGTCCTGCTGAGGCTTCCCACACACAAGTACCAAAGAGAAGGCTAAGGATCCATACAGCTGTAGTATAAAGCAAACACTGTGCCAAACACCATTAAAACACAAACCATGCTCTAGGACAAGCCTGACTCCAGTAAAAAGGCAGCAGAACATGATACCAGGGTCCAGCTGAGGCCCTTTTTACCTTAAATCAGGGGTTAAACATCTGGTGCTGAGGTTCTCATGATAATGAAGCAGTGAAAAATTGAGAAAGTCATTTGAGAATAGGAAGGAGAAGCTGATTTTTTTTGGCTCCCATTACATGATTATGCACATGTTCCCTTCTTATATGCCCTAGGAAAACATGGAGAAATAACAGTTTGAACACTGAGGATCCATGTAAATATTATGAAGGAAGAATCTATCCATTCAGTAGGTGAGTTCTTCCCAAAAATTTTTAATAGTTTCAGTAAATTAATTTGGGTTGGTTTGAAGATTTTTTTAATCACTTAAAATTAGTAGTTAAACTCTGTAGAGTTTATTTACCTCTTCGCCCACCCCATCCTCTTCCATATATGTATTCAGGAGAATGAATTAGAGTAGGCTTCTCAAATTTACATGAAAATAATGATTAACTGACTTAATGTTTTCATTAAGTGAACCCTTATTTTTTAACATTTATTTATTATTGAGAGATGGAGACAGAGCATGAGTTGGGGAGGGGCAGAGAGAGGTGGAGACACAAAATCTGAAGCAGGCTTCAGGCTCTGAGCTGGCAGCACATAGCCCGACATGGGACTTGAACTCACAAACTGCAAGATCATGACCTGAGCCAAAGTCAGACACTTAACTGACAGAGCCATCCAGGTGCCCCAAGTGCTCCCTTATTTTATCTCAACCATAGAACCCTTAGGATTGCAGTTATAAATTAGGCAAATTACAAGTAATTAATATCTCTGCTTTGAGTTGACTATAGAAAAGAGGAAAACATGAATTTAAGCCTGGGAGATCCCTTTCTGCATCACTTCTACTCCAAAGCTAAGAGATTGCTTGGATCTAGAAATATAGAAGGGAAGCTGAAGTTCTTTAGTCATTTTCAGGGCAAATGATGTGTGTTCCTGGAAGGCTGAAAGTAAACTGAGTTACTGTAAGAGGGCTTCAAAGAATGTCTAGATATGCCTAAAAAGTTCCTTTGGTCCTCAAGTGTTCCATCTCTCAACCAATATCTAAAAACCCCTTCCAATACTATTCCAAGTTTATCATGACTCAGGGATTATGCTCTGGGGTCTGAGATGTAGTTAAACTCTGCTTTCTGTATTTTAGTCAGTGATTTGTAGGAACAGCCAGTAGGAGGAGCAGAGACTTAAATATGTGCATGTGATATGTCAGTCAGCACTCTCAGATTCCAAATGCCCTGTAAAATAGGCTCATCCCCCAACCAGGGATAATTCTCTATCTGTTCTTAGGGAGCATTGTTAGCTTGTCTCCATGTCTTGTCTTCTTTCTCATAGTTCTTGATGATCATTTTAAACTCAGTTCACTTGGGTGGGGGAGGGGGCGAGTGGACATGAGCATTTTAGCTGTCCAGCCACTAAATCCTCCTCCTGAACATCAGCTTCCTCATTGTGGAAAAGATGAAACCCTCAGAAGATAGTATGAAGTACAGTGTAGGCCCAATAATCTTATTGATAAACCAACCAGAAATTTTGGTTTTGCTGACAATATGGCAATTTCTATTCAGAGATTTTACCATCATAACAATAACCACTTTACTATTTCTCTCTGTAAATAGGCAATTTCATGCATAGTATGATAGCGTACTCTGATATCTTCTATCTTTTATAGTTTTTGCTTGAAATAAAAGCTATAACATTTTATTACCTTGATATATTAACTCTTAACTGGGGAAATTACAACCAAGCAGTCATATATAATCTCCTATGGATTTTTCATTCTTATCTTGTTGGAATCAGTAGAATGAGGAGTTTAGGGAGATCTATTTTAACAATTACGCTAAGATGAATAATGCACATTGAAAGGCAAAGAAATGGAAGTCAGACTGGTAAAAAGAGAAAACAATTGTTTTGTGTCAGTTTAGAGTAAAGTAGAAACACTCTTCTTATGCAATTATGATAGTGAGGATGTAAGGTTCAATGCAGGTGACAAACTCAGTTTAAGGAGTGGTCATGTTAGAATTTAGCTGATATTAGGCATGTCTATATACTGTTATATAAAAGTTTTCATTTATTTGTCTGTTTACTTATATTTCTAATTTCATTGTAAGTATTTAACATATATGTATGTGTGTATATATATATATATGTATAATTTTCTTAATAGTTTATTGGTTTCCATGTAACACCCAGTGCGCATCCCCACAAATGCCCTCCTCCATGCCCATCACCCCCCTTCCTTTCCCCCTGACACCCATCAGCCCTCAGTTTGTTCTCAGCATTCAAGAGTCTCTCATGGTTTGCCTCCCTCCTTCTCCCTTCTCTGCCTGACTTACTTCGCTCAGCATAACACCCTCAAGTTCCATCCACGTTGCTGCACATGGCCAGATTTCATTCTTTCTCATTGCCATGTAGTATTCCAGTGTATAGATAAACCACATCTTCTTGATCCTTTCATCTGTTGATGGACACTTAGGCTCTTTCCATGTTTTGGCTATTGTTGAGAGTGCTGCTATGAACATTGGGGTACATGTGCCCCTATGCATCAGCACTCCTGTATCCCTTGGGTAAATTCCTAGCAGTGCTATTGCTGGGTCATAGGGGAGTTCTATTGTTAGTTTCCTGAGGAACCTCCACACTGTTTTCCAGAGGGGCTGTACCAGTTTACATTCCCACCAACAGTGTAGGAGGGTGCCCGTTTCTCCACATCCTCGCCAGCATCTCGTGTTCTCTGATTTGCTCATTTTAGCCACTCTGACTGGCGTGAGGTGGTATCTCAGTGTGGTTTTGATTTGTATTTCCCTGGTGAGAAGGGATCCTGAGCTCATTTCATGTGTCTGTTGGCCATCTGGATATACTCTTTGGAGAAGTGTGTGTTCATATCTTCTGCCCATTTCTTCATGGAATTGTTTGTTTTTTGTGTGTGGAGGTTTGATGAGTTCCTTATATATTCTGGATATTAACCCTTTATCTGATATGTCATTTGCAACTATCTTTTCCCATTCCGTTGGTTGCCTATTAATTTTCTGGGTTGTTTCCTTGGCTGTGCAGAAGCTTTTAATCTTGATGAGGTCCCAATCATTTATTTTTGCTCTTGATTCCCTTGCTTTTGGGGATGTGTCAAGTAAGAAGTTGCTGCGGTGGAGGTCAAGGAGGCTGTTTCCTGCTTTCTCCTCTAGGGTGTTGATAGTTTCCTGTCTCACGTTCAGGTCCTTTATCCATTTTGAGTTTATTTTTGTGCATGGTGTGAGAAAATGATCTAGTTTCATTCTTCTGCATGTTGCTGTCCAATTCTCCCAACACCATCTGTTAAAAAGGCTGTCTTTTTTCCATTGGATATTCTTTCCTGCTTTGTCAAAGATCAGTTGGCTGTATACTTTTGGGTCCACTTCTGAGTTCTCAATTCTGTTCCATTGGTCTATGTGTCTGTTTTTGTGCCAATACCATACTGTCTTGATGATGACAGCTTTGTAGTAGAGGCTAAAGTCTGGGATGGTGATACCTCCCGTTTTGGTTTTATTTTTCAGTATTACTTTGGCTATTCGGGGTCTTTTGTGGTTCCATACAAATTTTTGGATAGTTTGTTCTAGTTTTGAGAAGCATGCTGGTGCAATTTTGATCGAGATTGCATTGAATGTATAGATTGCTTTGGATGGTAATGATATTTTAACTGTATTTATTCTTCCAATCCATGAGCATGGAATGTTTTTCCATTTCTTTGTGTCTTCTTCAATTTCCTTCATAAGTTTTCTATAGTTTTCATCATATAGATTTCTTGTATCTTTGGTTAGGTTTATTCCTAGGTATTATATGTGTGTGTGTGTGTGTGTGTGTACACATGCGCAATTGTGAATGGGATCATTTTCTTGATGTCTCTTTCTGTTGCTTCATTGTTGGTGTATAAAAATGCAACAGATTTCTATATGTTGATTTTATACCCTGCAACTTTGCTGAATTCTTGGATCAGTTCTAGTAGACTTCTGGTAGAGTCTGTCAGGTTTTCTATGTAGAGTATCATGTCATCTGCGAAGAGTGAAAGTTTGACTTCCTCTTTGCCAATTCTGATGCCTTTGATTTCCTTTTGTTGTCTGATGGCTGATGCTAGGACTTCCAGCACTATGTTAAACAACAGTGGTGAGAGTGAACGTCCCTGTCGTGTTCCTGATCTCAGGGGGAAAGCTCTCAGTTTTTCCCCGTTGAGGATGATGTTAGCTGAGAGCTTCTCATAGATGGCTTTTATGAGTAAGTATTTTAACATATATTTTTTAAAAAGACGTTTAGACTTACAAGGGAGTTGCAAAAATAGTGGATAGAATTTTCATATATCCTTCACTCAGCTTCTCCCTTTTAATATCTAGAAAAACCCCAAAGAGTACATATTGAAACTAAGAAATTAATTTTGGCTCAGTAGTATAAACTATTACTATAAACTGTTTTATAAACTAAAATCCAAAACATATTCACATTTCACCAGTGCAATGTCTTTCCCATACCCCTACCTCCAATTCTAGGATTAAATTCAGAATCACACATTCCTTAAGTTCTCATATCTTTGTAATCTGTACCAATTAATAGTCTCTTCTCATATTTTATGATCTTGATAGTTATCAAAAAGTATTGGTTAATGATTTTGTAGAATGTGCCTCAATTTGGATTTTTCTGGTGTTTTTTCATGCTTAAATTTAGGTTCTGCATGAAATTTAGGTTATGTGTAAGGGTACTAATGAGGTGATGTGTCGCACTCAGGACAGTGTATTAAGTGTTACATTATGTTTATATGTAATGCTGATTATGTTAATCTTAATCATTTCTCTACCTCCTATGATGTTACTATTTAATCTTTGTAATTACTAAAATTTGGGGGGGATACTTTGAGACTATTCAACTATCCTCTTCTGCTTAAGGTTTCATTCATTAATTTAGTATTCATTGGAGGAACTTACGTGCTGTGATATTCACTATGGTATTCTAATGGTGATTTTCTGTTTTGCTTATTTCTGCTACATGTATTAATTGAATTCTTCAGTAAAGAACAGCTGTTCCTTCTCCTTTGTACCTTCCTTCTTTCATTCCTTTCTTCTTTTCTCTTTATTTCCTCATTCATTAATCTTATTAATTTATAACAAATATTAAATTTATTATTTGGTTTATAAGCAATACTATTATTTGCTTTGTTGATCTAGTTGTTCTCACTTTGGCCATCAGGTATTCGAAATTTCACATTGGTCCCTTGCCCTTTTGTCTTTTGATATGTCTTCATCATTTTGTTAGTTGTTTTTTTATCTGTTTCATTTGCTTTGTGGGACAGACCCTCTGGGCTTTTCTTGTAGTAGTTCCTTCCTCAGACCTGGAATCAACCCTCAGACCTGGAATCAATCTTCAAAGAATCCTGGTTCCTTTTAAAATGTTTCTTTAGGGGCGCCTTGGTGACTCAGTTGGTTAAACTTCCAACTTTGGCTCGGGTCATGATCTCATGGTTCGTGGGTGTGAGCCCTGTTTCGGGCTCTGTGCTGACAGCTAGCTCAGAGCATGGAAACTGTTTCAGAGTCTCTGTCTCCCTGTCTCTCTGACCTTCCTCTGTTCACACTGTCTCTCTCTCTCAAAAATAAATAAAATATTAAAAAATAAAATAAAATATTTCTTTTAAAATGATATTTAGTAACAAAATATCTGGGTACTAGGTGTGTTTATTGCTATTGAGTCAAAATCACTTCACAATAGAATTTTAATGAAAATTTTGTTGGGTGAAAATCATCCCTAAAATGTAGAATTTTTGGCAAGAATTCTGGAGTGTCAAGAGCACCTCCTAATCTGTTATTAATAGATGCTACACTTTTGGTAAAGTCTTCCATTTCTAATTGCATACTCTTCCTCAGAGATTCACTAATAAAGAATTTTACCAAGATTTTAGTAGACTTAAAAAACTTGTTTGCTTTGTTATCTTTTGTTGACATCCAAAGTTATCTTACTTCAAAATACTTTTTTTTTTTTTTTTTGCTGTTTTTTTGTCTTTTTCCACTATGTATCTACTAACATCTACTAGAGGAGTCAGGATCAGTCAAATAAAATACCTGATTAGGAAATATCATTTTAAATAAAAATTTCCTCTCCTAAATGTTGTCACAAGATAACAAGTAACAAGATTTCAGTTACTTTGCCTTTGGCTCTCCGTGTTAATAACCTAGCAAATGATCAAGGCCACCTTCCCTTAATCCACTGAAAACTGACAGTGAAATTGTCCTTATTGTCATCTTGTTTACTTATGCATTCCCTCATAAATCGCAAAATAATACACATGTACTCACTTTCTTTCCTCCCTCCCTCCCTCTTTCCTTTCCTCCCTCTCTCCCTCCCTTCCTTCCCTCCTTCCTTTTTCCTTCTTTCCTATTTTTTTCTAGCTTAGATGAAATATATTGGCATTTTTTTTTCTGATAATCATATTATAACAATGTCTGAAAAACTGCAGTTTTCCAATATCAGCAAAAACACTATTTCTGAAGCTAAACTATTAAAAGAAAAATCAAGAATGACCTCTTTCATGCTCTTAATGTATTCTCCTGCTGGCTGTTGTATTCATGCAGCATTGGTCCCCTATTCTTCTCTTATCACTCTTGCGTGTAGAATAGTTTTGCCTGATTCTGGTTCTTCATGGTTTAGTCATGCATTCCTAAGTACTGGCTCTTCATGCTTCTTTTCTATCAAATTAGATTCTTGACTTTGTGTCTAAGATGGTGTAGTTACCTATTCAGAAATCAGAAATCAGCTTTTTATGTTACCTAGCTTCCGTATTGAACAAGAGATTGTTGAAGAATAATGATCGAAATGTAACTTTCATAGCAAAAAATCCTACTCACCATGAAAGTGTGGATCATGTTAAAGCTCTGTCAGCAACATTATATAATCAAACCAGCAAAAAACAAATGAGGAAATCATCCTTTTAGAATGGACCTAGAGCTAACATTATGCAAACAGACAAAAACAAAACCCAAAGGAAAACAAAACACCAGAACAAAACTCTTCCATGATAGTAGACATAGAATTTATATACCTACTGTGCTAAATAGTACACTTTGTGATGTGGATACATACTAGAATATGATGTAGCTCCAGCCCTCAAATATTACTTTTAAGTGATAAGAAATATAATGTAAGCCCAATTTTGATATACTAGAAATATAATAATAATGTTATAAGAAATTTGGAGACCACAGAGAAGGAAATTTTATACATAACTGATTAGTGTATTAATCACCTTGAGCTGCCATAGCAAAGTACTACAGGCTGGGTGGCTTAAACAGCATAAATTTATGTCTCTCAAATATGGAGGCTTGGAATCCCAGAGTTTGGTTTCTGGTGACAGTTCTCTTCCTAAATTACAGGTAGCTGCCTTCTCACTCTGCTCTTTGTGTGCATGTGGAGACAGAGAAAGTGTTCTTATGTCTATTTTTATGAAACACTAATTCTATTGGATTCATTCCACACCCTTATAACTTCATTAAACCTTAATTATTTTCTTATGGGCCCCAACTCTAAGTAAAGTCACATTGGGGTTAAAGCTTCCACATACGAATTTTGAGGAGACACATCCAGGCTATAACATTCAGACCTCTTAAAAATTTCATTTTGTCTAAGAAAACAAATTAAAAGTAATTATTGTCATTGAACATAAAAATGATAAAAAAGGAAAATTAAGTATTTTGTTTCTGAAAATATGATTATCAATTATTCATGCCAATAAAATATTTAATTCATTAAAAATTTGTAATTTGTAAAGCACATTCACTTTTTGTTTTGTTTTGTCCCACCAGTATATTGGAGATGCCTGGGACAATATTACTTTATTTAATTTTTAGATGAAAAACTTGGTGATACTGTAATGTGTCCAAAATTATACTGTGCATTGGTAGTAAAACTTTTATTATTTAAAATATAACAAGTCTGCTGACTCTATCCTGTGATACATCTGAATAGTCAGTAAAGCTAAGGTGTAAAAGATGTTTAAGATAGAAAGTAATGCAAAGTATTTTATATTTTCCTCGTGATTTAATACTTCTTTCAAAAAATAATTGCCGTGTGCAGGGATTTTCGTTAACATCATAAGGTAGCTGACCATAATGCATTCTGGGGAATATACCAGTGGATTATGAAAAAAACATAATCCTATAACCTATTTCAAGCAGTAGGAGGAGCCACGATATTTTCCTGTGCCTACTGTTTCTATGCAAAAATTCCTTATGGCGTTTTTCTGGAAATGTGAATATTTTTCTAAATCCTAATTCTACCCCTTCCGCTACAAAAATGTCAGATAGTTAGGAAGACTGTTAACAGTATTTTAATTATCCTATAAAATGTAAAACTTAGCAAGCAACAAAGAGTTGTTCAAGGAAATCCACTGATGTCACATAGAAAACAAGAATTGGATGCACTGTTACTTAGAGTTGAATGTTAAAGCTGTACATTTCTGGGCGCTGGTCACAATCTAATCACTATCTTGCTTATAACCACCATTGCTGCTAAATGTAAAACTTTTATTTTGCCTATTGATATTAACTCATCTTTATGTGCACACCAAGCCACAAAATAAAAGCTGTCACCTCTGAACCCCCTTTTTTTCCCATTTCACAGTTTGCCTTAATTTACACAACATCCGTAAAGTTTAATCTTAATGTATATATGGCAGATATCATCTATAGGTTTGATGGTCTCTATAGCTGCTGTTACACCCTTGAATATATGTATTGCCTTCACCCACAGCTACTGCCATGTGTTCTCTTTCAGAGCCCCCTATTAAATGAGGCTGGTAACAGTCACCCTTTGTATATGCAGTGATTATTAGAGCAGCACAATAGATTGTGATACTGACACTGAAATTTTTACTGGAAGTGTAGGCCAGTCTTACAAGAGAGCCACAACAGAAAGAGGACAAAGATTACACTTCAAACTAATTTTATTTTCTCTTTTACTATACATGAGAAAATACTTCAAAGCCTGAGTCTTATCAGAATTACTCTTAAGAATTCAGTCTATAGCTGCTCTGCCTTTTTCCTGCCATCAAGTGTGTTCATTTACTCCTGTCTGGATTACATGTAGATCTGTAATTAAAATTATTGCAGAAGGAAATGATGTGCAACTTAAAGGCTAAGTAGAAAAAGGAAACATCTCTGATGGTAGGTGGACTACAGCAGAGAGCCAAAAGTGAATTCTTATGGATATCCCAGAAGAGTTAATATATATGCTTATGGGAGTTTGTCATAAAGTTCTATTATCTGGTCTTAAGGTAATGGTGGCAAGAAGGCAGCTGACACCTGGAGAAAGTGATCTAGTGAATACGATTGAGAAGAATTAGACTCTGCTCAGATCCCTACTGATGCAAGGCCTCAAAATGAACATCTATTCATTCCTGAAGAAATCTCTTTGCTGAAGATATCATGTTCTGGTAGGATAAGCATATAACCGTTCATAAAGGTTAAGATTAGCCTGGCTGACTAGGGCTATGTAAGGCAAAGGAGAAACACTCTAGGTGCTGATTTTTCCTATATAAAAACTACCCTGCTGGAATTATTCCAGGTACAGTTCATTCTTTTATTTATGTTTCCAAGCTTGTTTTATTTCTTCTTTTTTCTCTCTTATTCATGATTGGTGCATCTGTGGTTCATTGACTTTTACCAACAAACATATTGTTCAAATCCCATGATACCCACCTTCTCCCTACTCTAGTTAACAACCATGCAAAAATAAAAATTAGGTTTATCAGTATGCATGGAGATATATACACGTATCTAACTCTACTTCTGTATCTATATTTATCTTTGTATAGATGGATATATATCATCATAGTCCACAATATTATGTATGGTATGATAAAAGTTCTTCACAATAACATTTTTTCTAGTAAGTTATCATTATGCACATTTATTGTTTGGTTTTGGTTTTTATTTTTGTTTTCAGTAAAAATATCTTCAGTCTATTCCTGTGTGATCTGTTATTCAATGAAGTTCTCGCCAGATTTATAGAAAGGTCATTTAAGAGATCAAGTTTTTATAAAATACTTTTTAGCCAAAGACCTGTGCATTTTGATAGTCTGAGACTTAGCATAAAACTGTTCTTTCTGGGGTACCTGGGTGCCTGAGTTGGTTAAGTGTCCAACTTTGTCTCAGGTAATGATCTCATGGTTTGTGAGTTTGAGCCCTCTGTCTACCTCTCTGCTATCAGTTCAGAACCTGCTTCAGATTCTCTATACACCTCTCTTTCTCTCTCTCTCTCTCTGCCCCTCCCATTCTTCCCTCCACCCCAAATAAATAAACATTTACAAAAAACTTTTTTTTTTCTTACTACGAAAGGAGTTAAACAATGTTTGGTCTTATTTTAATTTTTTTTGATGTTTTTATTTATTTTTGAGAAAGAGAAAGAGAGAGACAGTGTGAGCAGGGGAGGGTCAGAGAGAGAGGGAGACACAGAATCCGAAGACAGGCTCCAGGCTCTGAGCTGTCAGCACAGAGCCCGACACAGGGCTCAAACCCACGAACCATGAGGTCATGACCTGAGCCAAAGCCAGATGCTCAACCGACTGAGCCACCCAGGTGCCCCTATTTGGTCTTATTTTAAAGCCTCTACTATACTATAGAATGATTGCTTTGGCATGATAATTTACTAAATGTTTCAACTGTATTTGAAATGATTTGGGACTTTAAGCCACAAAAAACAGTTGTTTTGTCTCTAGGCATAATTTTCTTGAAATGTGGATGCTTATGATTATTCTTACTTACTGATTATATCATTTTACTAATTAATACAATGTTTCATTTTATTCTCTGTCCTCTTCATTATGATCATTGCCATTAAATGAAAATTATTGAAGGTTTCCCTTTGGAAGTTTAAAAGTATTTAGCCAGAACTATTTGAATACTGCCCTTATTCTCAATAGACTTACAGTACTGAAAACAGATGACATAAATGTCTGCAGCAAACAAGATAATCACACAGAGAAGACAATAACAGTATTACAAATTAAAAGGTAAATATTAGGGTTCTTATGCAGGTGTCATACAGATTAGAAATAGGATATAAGTTAGGTGATAAGTGACAAAAATAAGAATTTCTCTAATCCCACGAAGATGTGACAAATTTAATCTTTTCTAATTGACATCAGTTGCCCTGACCTAAATGGTCATGCTGTGATCCACACAGGTCAGATAAGTGAGAAAGCCAGAGTGATCCCATCAACTGTGTCAAGACCCCTCCTTACAATAGAGAAATATAATCAGACAGGGAATGTTACAAAGATATTTTGAGAGAACTTTGAAAACAGGATATTTTGGGCATATAGGTCATAACTTGCATAGATAACAAAAGAAGGTACGGTGAATCGTTTTCTTTCCTTTTTTTTTTTTTTTTTTAATCGTATTCTGTTCAGAATGGTTCCCAGTTGACCTCAGATCTTCAAACAGAGGAACACAAATTTATGTTTGTGTCCTATGAGAACCTGGTCACATTGATTGGGCCAAGAGTGGAGATTTAACTAAAATGAAGAACTTGGTGTTCCTTTTGCAGAAAACCGAACTTAATGCTAGAATATCTGTCTTACCATGTTGCCTTAGTGATGGAAACTTGAGACTATTGTATTACCATCTTCTGCCTGACAGGTGGAATGAATATTAGAGAAATTTCATGGAGTGAGCTAGAATTTTAAGAGTGGTAGAGGTGAGAGATTAGTACTAATGGAAGTACCTGACATCTTTACATTTCCAGATTTCTACTGCTGTCTGACCACTTTGCTTCCTTTTTCTTTCTAAATAAGAGTAACTTAGTATATTTATTGCAACAAAGAGTCCTAACATAAATGAAGTAGATGCATAAGATAGTTAAAGTGAGAAGGGCAGGAATTTGTAAAGGGGCATAGAGGCAGGCATAAGATAACCCAAGTTCCAAGTACCATATTTATTTCTCACTTATTTTCTAAATGACTCTTACCGAAAATGCAACTGCAGTGTGGTTCTGTCTTTATAACTACCTTGAGTATATGCAAATATTAGATTGAGGAAGTCAAGAGTTTTCTCTTTGCAGACAGATATAGCAAAGAAATATTTTACTTGGCATTTCACACTCTGTAGTGTGTACAATTAGACTTTGCAAACAGCAGCAAACAAAAGATTTGGCAAGGGATGCACATGCTCATGTGCTTGAGTATTACATCAGAATCAACTCAGGCACCCAACCTCTTCATCATCTACTGCTCTGTTAGTACTTCAAATGCATGGAGTTTTTGAGACTAAAATGTTTTGATTGCTGTTCTGTGGATCAGATTACCTCTTGCTGCACTTTTAGTACTCTCTCCTGCTTGTACTGACAAACAGTGTACAGAACATCAAATATATGGTTTACAGGCACTTGGTGATAAACAAACCATCTAGTTAGAATGAGAAATAAAAATTTCACAGAAGTCAGAGGAAAAAACTAAGTTATGGAATTGAAGAGACTTAGATTCCACACTTACCAGCAATGTGACCCTGTGGAAGTTACTCAACCTTCTGATCCTCAGCTTTCTCATCTGTAGCTAGAGATAATAATGTTCATATGGTAAGGCTATCAGGATGATAATGAAGTAACATACGTAAAGTCTAGGACAAGGACTCTGTCACATCAGAGACACAAACACAATGAATGCTATTATTGCTTGTTAGAGGGAAATCCCTTAACACCCTGATTCTGAACTTGGTCACGTTATTGATGACCCAGATCCATTTGTACTCCGTATGTACGCAGAAGCTTTCACACTTTATTTCTAGCAGCAGAGCTGCACTCAGGTAATAACTCAGCTAAAGAGACTTTTTTTTTCCCTTGAATGAATTATGCTTCTGGTGTGCTAAATTTTCTCAAGGCAGTCAACCATAAAAATTATATTATGTATTTCTCTTGTGTAACTTGTGTGAAAGTAGAGTTTGTCAAAACTGGCTGCTCAGCATTTAATGAGACCCTCCACTGCATTTGATCCAGAGTCAAGCTGTATATAAAGAGGGTAAGCAGCAAGGTTGGAGAGGGAAGCTAAAACTAACAAAATAAGGCAATAAATAATAAGGGGATTTTTTAATCTAATGAAATTGGTGGAGAAAATCAACTAATTGTTACTTTTTAAAAAATACATAAAAGGTGGATTTGCTTTGTGTATGCCAAGACCTAAAATTAGGGAACTTCATTTCATTTGAAGTCCTCATTGGTGAAATATGAAGTGGATGTCTCCCTGACCTCTACCTAATTGAACAGGAATGCCAGGGGGAGCAAAGTCATCAGTCTCTGGATGGTCTAGGAGAAGGTCTTGAGGATTTTCAACAAATGATTGTGTTATATAGAGACTATGTACGATTATATAAAATTGAAAAAAATATATAGTAGCATCCCTGCCTTCTGTGAATCTAGATTTAGATCATATGGGTTTTACATTGAAGATAAAACAATACTATTTAATACTATCAAAAAAGTTTTGCTTTCTTTGACTTTACTACAACATTAACTGGTATTGTGTCTTTATGTTTATTCAAAGGTAATTCAAAATTCTGAGCTCATCTTATACTCCAGCTACCTTGATTTGAGGGTGAAATCCTTATCTGGGGTTCCTCTAATTCTTGCCCTGGCATAGAGTTGCAATGCATACCAGAATGGGTCCCTGCGTTTTGCAATCATTGTAACTTATAAATATGGTTAGCACAGTACATGTTGCACTGCAGCAGGGTGACCATCTGCTTGTCTACCCCGCCTATTAAACAATGAGAAATGATGCTTCTTATTGCTTGTTCTATCCTGAGTGCCCATGACCACCTTCAGTACCACTTTTTAGTACAATAACTAACCATCCCTTACGTGGATTGTTGAAACAATGTCCGAAAGGTTGCCTCAGCTGTTATCTTGCCCTCCTTCACAGGAAAGTGATCTTTATAATCACCCAAAAAACATAGTGTCTTTTTTTTGGACACATTTCTATGATGCTTACCTGTTATGTAGGAAAAACAGAAAAAAATCTGTACTGAAAATTCTTATATAAACTTTGTTAAAAGAATGGCCATATTCTAAAGTTTGCATTTCTTTCAACTATATTTTAGTAATGTGAGGCCTGTATCCCTACTATCTCTTACAGTTTTCGGCACCTACTAGTTGGATGAATGATGAAATAGCAGGAAAGGAAATCAGTGACAATATAGAAGCTGTGGAATAGCTCAGGACAATAGCCCTGAAGGCCATGTTCTTCAACATAGCCAGAGAATTACCATTGTTCACATTACATGTCAAAATCAAATTTCTAAGTCCTGTCCCATAATCAAACACAGAACCCAGGACTCTATGATGTAACATAATATTGCCAAGTTGACATACTTTCTAATAATGTTTGTGTTTGCTATAGTCTGACACAACAATCTTAGACCATAAAATGAGTAATGGGTATGAGGTGCAGATTGCAGGAATGGAATTAGATGATATTGAATTTCAGTAGCACCTGAAGGCCCTACATCATAGGGGCATACATGAACTGTTCTGAAGGCACAGGTAACAAACACAAAAATGCTCTATGAAACATTTCTAACTGTTATCTATGGTCTGTGTACTGAGTGGCATTATAAATTTTATTTCTTACTGTGGGTTGTGGTAAAAAATACTTGAAAGTCCTTGTGTTAATGAAGTAGACAAAGTAAAACAGTATAATTTTGAAATCTATATATGGATATTTATGCATGCTTTTAAAAAGAGTGAGCACAGGAAAATTCAAATGGGTTATTACATAGTTGAATCTCTTTTGCACCAAGTCAAGACCTGGACAAGGTATGCATATTCTTGCAATGCTGAATCAATGTGGAAGCTGTGAATCAAGGTCATGTTCCATATAAATTAGAACCCTCCATCCATGCTATTTCCCATCTGCTAAATCTTCAGGCTTCAATAAACAAATATACTAATGGAAGGTAGAGTAATAGGGTAATCAGTTCATCCTAATTTTTTCTGGAACTTTTTCTATTTTAGCACTGAAACTCTTGTGTCCTGACAGCCCCCTCATGGCAGACTCGGATGATGGTCACTGAGCATGCAGTAAGTTTTCTAAGTTATTTATCTTTTACTCAAACACATCTTCACTGGAAATTCCAACATAAATCAGTTGTAGTCAAGCTGCTTTGCTCAAAATGAGGAGAGATGCTAAGGTTTTGCCCAGTCACTTTGACCCCATCATGTCTAGCTCTTATTCTGGACTCCAGGAGACACTGCAATTATCACATAGTCATCCTGCCTTACTTAACTTATTGGTTAAGTTTCATTGAGTATGATCATTTTTCTGATCCTCAGTTTCTTTACCTATAATATGGAAATAATATTCTTCCTACAAGTTAATCATGGTATTTAAATTTCTCCTACTCGAGGCCAATTTGATTTCCAGACTTCTACAATAGTATGCCTCATAATGAAATTGCTTTAGTACTTTCCTGTGGAAAGGGATTATTACAAAGGGCAATCACACCTACTGAGTCACTGGCCTTGCATGGATAGATTTATACAATAGTATTTAAAGACTGAAATTTAAGTAGCAAATGTAATAGAAATAATAAATGTCAAAGAGTTGTGGTGAATGCCTGAATATTAATGTGTAGATGTTGAGCAGACACCAATAGAAAAATCAGAGCTCTTTGTAAGTATTACAGAGCTATGGAAATTAAAAGTGACTAGATAAGCAAACTTTTGGCCAAAGCATATATTACTAAAAAGTTTCATTTCACCCATAAATTTGAAGATCTGGTTTTGGTGTTGGGATGTGTATTTGGTGTTGGGATGTGTATTTGATTGTGTATCACTTGTCAGAGTTGGGCTACCCATGAGGGAAATTCTCATTACATTTCTATTTCTTCTTCAAAAATACAGATATTCTGAATTGGTATCACAAACTTTCACATTGATATATCATTGGAACTAAAAACTAACCAATATGTTTAATGGAATGATAAGAATTCCAAAGTGATTCTTAGTGATCATAAGTTTATTTTTTTATTTATCTGAAATAGTGAAAATTTCAGACTACACACTCTTATCTTTCCATAGATAAGTACGATTTTATTAGCCTTAATATTACATATGTATGTTCATTCCAAACTTAAGTTCTCTCAAAGTTCATCTTACACACATTAGGATTTCTTTTAGACTAACATAAATTAAAATAAACTCTCAGAAATCTATAATCCAGAACTGTGGTTCATCTTGACTTTTCAGGGTGGAATGTGAGAATGGTGAGGAAAATATTTGCCATGGAACTAGCAGCCATTTTAATTACCCTTCTCTCCGAAACATCTGGCTGAAGCCCAGATACTTTAGGCCTGTGTTTGAAATGGGAATTGATTCCTGGAAAGAAACCAACTCCATCCACAATAAAATCCAGTGCTTTGTGGATGAATTCAATTAGTGTCCCCAGTTGAATACAAGGAGAAAAGATAAACCTATGGTTATGGATATGGCTCCACAATCACATAGAATTTTGCCCATCACAATCAAATGGTTTAATAGCCGTCACAATTAAATAAATTGTCAGCTGCAGGAACATGTTGAGGCTTGTTTAAAACTGTTTCTAGGGATATAGCTTTGGGCCAAATTAATTTTACTTATGTTTCTTACAGTTGTGTGGCACTTCCTGCATTTCATGGATGCCTTACATACCATTCTTCAGTTTATTCTCAATGTTGTATCTGAAAATGATTTTCTACAGCTCTCCCGTATTCCACCAGGATTCTGGACAAAGAACAGTTAATCTGTGTCAATTTGCAGACAGTCACTGGGTTACTTTTCTCCCTGAGTGCTCTCTGCTAATAGTTGCTTGGACAGTGACTCCTGCAGTAATGAGATTTTCCTAGACAACCTGACTTGCTGGCAAGTCTCAAGGGCAGGGCTGGAGAGATTATAATATTTTGGGTCTTCAGTGTAGGTCACCCTGATGGATTTTAAAAAGTGATCTCACAAAAGCAAAACATAATTTAAAATTATCTGCCCTTCACTTTGAATATGCCAGTGTCGTCTTCCTTAAAAAATTACATCTGAGCTTAGAAATGAGAGCAGCATGTCATTTCCTTGAAAAAGAATAAAGATCTGTACAGAGTGAGCAAATTATTATGGAGGTAGGGGTGTACTAAAAGGAATATAATAGTGTTAGTGGAGAAAGCAACTGTGTAAGGCAGGGTGATGAATGAGTGGTTTATACATTGAATCATATTTGGCTTTTGACACTGACCAAACTTCATTCTTCAAAGAGTTCACATTTTTTTCATCAGTTTACCTTTTCCTTTTCTTCTTATAGGCCTCCCCCATCTCCCCTGTGCAACCTTCCCTACCGCACGCACGCACACACACACATACACACACACACACACACACACACACACACAGTCTCGTACATAAGGGAGCTAGGATGACTTGAGATCAAATATAAGCAAACAGAACACAAGACTCAAAAATAACTTAGCAGTCTTCTTGATTTTATTATAAAAAGACTTATACATTTATACCTACTCTTTTAATTATTTCTGACACTATTTAAGAGAACACTGTATTCTCTTAAAAGTAACATAAAAGAAAATGCAAACTACGATTTTTTCTAGGGTACCTAATTCTATCCACACATTGCTCTTTCTGTATTTATATCACTCTGTATATTACTGGCTTCTCATTCATAGGACCTTCAAAGTTTCACCTTCAGAACCACTAGCCCAAGACAAATTGGCACAGCAGGAAGTGATAGTTGGTCTGTGTTACTCAAGAGGGAAAATATACATTATTTCTTTCTAATCTACTGAACCACATTTGACTTGATTCCTGTGTCGATTTTCATTTTGACAAGATAGATGGCAAAGGAAGCACAATTGTATAGATTTACACATTTATTCCCATTTTCAAGGCACAAGTGGAGAAATCTTTCCTGGTTGATGACTTAACGTGTCCTGTCACTCTGTTCTTAAGTCTGAACGTATTTGGAAATCTGGATGCTGTAATTTGCCATTGCAGTATCCCATTAACTCAGTGGGCTGAGCAGTACTTTGAGGTGTCAAGGGCAAAGAATTCTAATTCAACTGCCACTTGATTTGTT
Organism: Crocuta crocuta; assembly: GCF_008692635.1. Taxonomy (NCBI): domain Eukaryota; kingdom Metazoa; phylum Chordata; class Mammalia; order Carnivora; family Hyaenidae; genus Crocuta; species Crocuta crocuta. Next base: position 12,576,930 of record NW_027530545.1, on the reverse strand, counting down.
ATATCCACCAGTGAGGCAAGGCACACTAACGCCAGGGGGTTAATTTTAAAAACTACCTTCAAGCTCAGGAGGAGATGCGCTCATATAGTAGGCGGGATGGATTTGTGAGCTTCCCTTGCCACTTTCTTTACCCATTGCAACCAAGACATGTGCTGACAAGCTTGCTGCTGTTAGAACTGAGAAGTCTGGCACTGGGGAAGATTTTGCCTTTATGGAGTCACATAACTTATGTCTTGATGTCTTATGAGATCTGATTATTTGGTTATCAGGGAAAATTCCATAGCCAACAGAAAGGAATAGAGTCTTTAAAATTCTTTTTCACAAATCTGTCCTTTATGCAAGCCAAGAAAAATGAAATTGCTCTCAAAATGCCTGTAGACTATGATCCAGTGCACTTTGAAATTTAAAAAAAAAAGCAAAAGTATCAGAATATGGTTTCGTATTTGAGAGGAAACATCCCATTTTCTGTATTAAAAATCTAAATGCCTTAGGTAATGGGCATTGCATAATAGTGGATTTCGTTCTCCATAATGTCTAATTTCACCATTCGGCAATGGATTTTTACAGGAGTGTCATGTGCCGTGGTTTGAGGGTCACATAACTCACTTAGCTGTTTTATTTAATAGCCACAGACTACAACTATAAATCTTATTGGCAAACTTTCTACACACCATTGATGAAAAAAGAAAGTGTAAGGAAAGAGGATGATGATTGTGAAAATCTATTACAGCTCCAGAATTTACCTGCAAATTAATCAATTTCAATCTAACCTAATCTCAATTAGTTTAGATCTAACCTATTTTATTTATACTGTCACTATGTATAAGATTCGTTAGCAAAATTCAGGGAAACATCAAACAATTTATGAGGCATATGCCTACCATACTAAAGTTGACAAAAGTGAAAGAAACAAAAATAAGTAGTCACACACATAGATATAAACAAGACTTTCCATTTAAAGAGGTAAAGATAATATCTTGAGGGTATAGAAGAGTAGAAAGTTGCATAGGTGAGGCAATATAACTAGAACATCAATTATGAGAAAATATATAAGGTGTGACAATAGCAGAGACTTCCTTTATACCCAGCTTGTGCTAATGTCAACATGTTTTATAACAATGGTGCAGTGATTAAAACTAAGAAATTAACCTTAGTGCATTACCTTTGACTAAACCAGAGACTTCATTTGGATTTCATTACATTCTACTAATGTCCTTTTTCTGTTCTAGAATTCAATACAGAATATAACACTCTATTTAGGATATAAATAATTTTAATTTGTAACTTCCATCCTCAGTTATAATCTTAATAGAGGTTGTGTGGCAGGACAAAATTAAATTCTAAATTCTAAACACTCTATTTAGGATATAAATAATTTTAATTTGTAACTTCCATCCTCAGTTATAATCTTAATAGAGGTTGTGTAGCAGGACATGAGCAGGGTAGGGGCAGAGAGAGAATCGCAAGCAGGCTTGGTGCTGTTAGCACAGAGTCTGATGCAGGGCTCGATCCCACAAACTATGAGATCATGACCTGAACCAAAATTTATAGTTGGCTATGTAAGCCACTGAGCCACCCAGGTGCCCCAAAAATGCCTGGTTTCAAATCTTCTTTTGCTAATTATCCTATACCTGTAACACTGGTTATCTACATCTAAGGGTATTCATTAATGAAATAAGAATAGTAATAGTTCCAACTTCTGGGTTGTTTTAAGTAAAGAAATGTATATAATGTGCTTATCTGGTTTCTGTATCTAACATTGAATGACAGTTAGTAAATATTATGTTTGATCATATTAATTCACTTAAAAAATAGAAATATGCCTAAGTGAAATGAACCCCGTAATTTAAAAATATCTAATATGATGCAGGAATGGTCATGTAGTTTAAATGTCAAGTTAACATTACATGTACTAAAAGCTGGAGTTCAAAATAGAGACAAAGTTTTGTAGGGACCTTATTTTAAGTTGGATAGGAACAACTGAATAGGATTTTGATACACAAGAAAAAGGGTGAAATATTTTAGATGCCCATTTAAAAGAGTACAGAACAAATATGAAGCAGGAGAAGGAGATAGGCTTAACAATAACAGTAGATTCATGAATATGGTTAGTTATGGAAAGCCTGAAGATGGAAACTAGGACCAGTCTTGATAGACTTCCAATGTCAGGGTAAGAGGATTAGACAATTCTGTAGGCAACAAATTGCCATTGGAGATTTGGTTTCACAAAGGCATATTTTCATAAAGTCGAATTTATTAGTCATAAGATGGGTCCTTTTGAAAGCACATTAACTCTCGTTAGTGGCCCATTAGAGAGATATGTGAAGTACCAAAAAAAAAAAAAAATTAGGCTGTATAACAGGATTCCTAGATATGTGGACACGTACTGAATTTATACTCAAGTACATTGAAATAGATATTCGTTGGAGCTTTTTAATGTAACTTTAGCTCTTGTGCAATAATCACATGAAACGTTTCTGGATCAATTTTCATTTGGAAACCACCCACTTGGTTAATTGCAGATAAGAGAGTTGTTGAAAGTCCTCAACAATTTATTGAGAATGTAAGATATTTTGGTCTATATCCTTGTGGGTTAATATGAGAAACATTTATCAAGGTTTTTATTGGCATTTTCTCAGTCGTAACTTTCATATTTATTATTTTAGGTGAAACAGGTGGTATTGCACATACTCCAAGATTTATTTGTGACTATTCTCCATACCTCCAGAGTATAACATAGTGATATAAAAATACTAAGGAGAATTCCTTTGGACTTCATATCAAAAGGTTCATGTCCTGGCTTTAGAATTGTTAAGTTATCATCCATGTGACTTGGACAAGTCTGATTCTTTGGGCTATATTTTCTTCAAAGAGAAATTATGATATATAACAACAACTTCTCAAACTTAGAGTAAGGACCAAATTAAATACTGAATGCAGGAGTACTTTGTCAACTGCAAAACTTATACAAAAATCAGTCATTATTTTATCATATTACAACTACTTTAATATGCTAGAACTTCCATGTTTGGGATTAAGAGAGGTGAATAATTCATATCTATGAATTTCATTGTATTAAACTCCTTTTAGCTTTATTCCCCACCAGCTTGTCATTTATGTCATAAAAGAGCCAATGAAATGCCATGAATTTTACCTTGGATACTTTTTTCTCTGGATCCATTTCTAAATAAAGGTGTCAAGCAGGTGTAAAATAACAAAAGGGGTAAAATAATGGGTAAAATGTGAAATTAAATAGCTTATCTGCCCCCAAAAAGTGAACCATTTATTCTTCTTCACATTGAACTGACTATAATATCTTTCTTTTTACCCTGGGGTTCAAAGCATACCCTTCTTTCATTTCTCATAAACATTCCCTAATGATGTTCCCAAATGAAAGAAAGGATTATAAATGAGATAGTGAGTCTGACTCATGAAGAGAAATGAAGAGCTCTTTGAAAAAAAATCTATTTCTAACGAAATGGATTCCATAGTTAGGCAGTTGTCCCCAGTTCCCAGAAGTTCAAGTCCAGTGATTAGCACGGAAAGCCAGAGGTGATAAATAGATTTGTAGAACCTCTTGGTTTTGGTGAAATTTTTTCAAATGAGTTAATGATTAAAATGGCTCAATGAAAATCACACGCAAAAGGGTGAAATATAATGACTATCTGATCTGTTAAAAGGAAAAAGCTTTTAAACTAATCGATCTTTTCCACAACAATTTATGTCATAGCCTTTTAAGATGATCCCATCTTAAATGGGGAAGTGACAAAGAAATATATATCTAATGTACTTGCTCAATGGATAGATTTTCAGTACCCTAAGAAAATGCTTTTGAGAGCTTTCATTTTTAAAGGCGACTACCCATTAGATTCTTGTGGATGATTGTATGTTTAGTTTCATCCTTGTTATTGCTAAGGGTTAGAAAGGAAATTGAGACCAATATTTTTTTTCTTTAGGCTTGATGGGCAATCGTGCAGCAATCATTTAACCTCCATGTGCTTCATTGCTAGCATCTCTCAAAGGAGTACACTAATGTATGTCACACTAATGCTTGCCATCCATCTACTTCATGGACATATTACAAGGGTTAACTAATAAGGCTGATAAGCACTTTGCAAATTCAGAGTACAAAGCAGAAGTGCTACGTAAGCTAAATAGAAAGAAAAGACCCACTTGATGGTCAACTGATTTGAATTTTCAGTGATTAATAGATTTCATGAATGCTTTGATCCATTCTTTGCAATAAAGTAAAGACATTTTTTGTATTTTTAAACTCATTTTGAAGATATGAGGAATAAATATTGTATCCCTCATTTCTAATTTGAAAAATGTTTCATATTAAGTGTTTTAGTTTTCAAGATAAATTACAGTTTGCATCACTTTTTACATAGGAATCACGAAGGTTTTTAAAAATTTTTAAGTTATGTTATTTAATATTGTCTTGTGGTTGAATATGGCATAACAACAGAAAAATAAAATACTCTAATTGGTAAGAAAAACCAGAAAGACAAAGAATAAGTTTCCCTTGGCTTCTGAGGAAATATATCTCAACCATGAGAAAGAAAGATCAATTCTGAGGGAAAGAACATTTTTTTGTTTCCATCTTGGATTAATATTCAGCTCTAGTCATACCTACTTCAGCTGTCAGGAAGGAGACTAATTAGTGCCAGTGATGATAGGAGTTTTTGTGATGCCAACTTTTGTCTTTTAAGAACTGGATTAAACTCAAAATCATTTCCCACACTCTGCAAAATGAAATGCTTTAACTATGTCTCAGCAAAGTCACAGATGAAATCATTTCCATCAGACATTGACATTATAGTTCTAACTAGAGGTGGACAGCAAGTACAAAGTAAGGTAATTATATAAGATAATGTTTACTGATCAGACTTTGTGCTGTGTATTAGTCTGCTCGAGCTACCATAACAAAATACCACAGACTGGGTGGTTTAAACCACCAAACATTTATTTTCTCACAGTTCCGGAGTCTAGAAATCCATGATCAAAGTACCAACAAATTCAGTTTCTGATGAGAGCTCTCTTCCTGAGTTCTAGACAGTTGCCTTCCTGCTGTGTCCTCACATAGTCTTTCCTCTATGATCATATAGAGACAGAGCTCTGAAGTCTCTTTCTCTTCTTATAAGGACTTTGGTTCTATCTAATTCAGCGGTTTCATTGAATCTTCAGTGTGTCTATAAAGTCCCTATTTTGAAATACAGTCACATTGGTTGTTGGAGCTTCAAAATTTGAATTTTTGGAAGACACAATCTAATCCATAACACAATGACATGTGAGATAACTGAGACCTAAATATTCTTTACATGACTGCTTTAGATACTTGCAGATCTATAACTATATACTTTATAAGTGTCTGGACTAAGCATAAAACAAAATTCTCCTCTTGTATTAATTTCTGAATGCAGTGTTTATTTTGTTTAAATGACAGTGATGTAGTTAGGATCAGTATGTTAAAATCAGACTGTCTCTAATATTTAAGCAGTTGTTTCAGGGGCAGTAAAAATGTCCCTACCTCTAAGGATCAGTCATGGAGCTAGTTGGAAAACACTGAGCACTACAACTTAAGAGATGTCACTTTTCTCACTCTGATAAGCGATACATAGTACCTGGTTTGTTTGAAATTCAACCAGAGAGAAAATAATTTAAGTCTGTAATCCTTAGACTAAAACAAGACCTTTTTTTAAATGTAAAAACTGCCTCCCTAGACCTTAGTATCGAGTTAAATTATGTAAGATTAAATAATACTATTCATTTTACTTCTTTCCAGACTCAGCTATCCTCATTTGAATCCAAAAGAAGCAACATACTTGCCCCCACCCAACCCAAACTTGAAGATACTAAGTATGTTGGTCTTGAACATTAATTGCAGGATTTACTTAATAGTTTATAGCCTTGTATTCTTTCCCAATTTTGTAAATGTTTATTTATTTTGAGAGAGAGAGCATGTGTGTGAGTAGGGGAGGGGCAGAGAGAGGGAGAGAGATAATCCCAAGCTGGCTCTGCTGTCAGCCCAGGGTCGGACACAGGACTCAGTCTCACAAACCACAAGATGATAACCTAAGCCAAAATCAATAGCTGTATGCTTAACCCCCTGAGCCACCCAGGTGCCCCCTCCTTCCCAATTTTTAATTGAATTTGATTTTTAAAATTATATTAGCATCCAGTAGTACCCCTTTTGTTATTATAACAAGGAGAAAGGAATAGACTTTGCATGAAGGGAAGACCAAAAGCCATGACTGCCCAGCATATGAAAAACATTAGGCACTCATTTGGATGATGACAATAGTGGGATAACTGTCCAACACACAGTTCTCCGTATCATACACCCTAAAGGATCTACACTCACCACTCAACAATCACATTTCTCTCCCCAGTGGTGATTTGGTTGCAGCAGATAATCATCTGCCACTTTCAATTAGTACCAAATTTTGAATGATTTCTATTTAGCTATTAATAAAATAGCTTAAAAATGACTTAAATTGTATATATATTCTGGTTACATAGTAAATGAAACACCTAAAAGCAGGAAGTTCATACTCAGTTTTATGTCCACACATCTAACAGGCTATAATCTTTCAGTATTAAAAAAATATATATGAATGTGTTAAATATCACCAGCTTTCTTTGACTTATTTGGACTCT
>NW_027530545.1:12566098-12570250 GCF_008692635.1 Crocuta crocuta | reverse complement strand
TTAAGAGCAGTTATTCAACCCCTGATTAAATGTAAACTTACCTGTGTTCCTCATAGGGGAGGAGATTCAGAGTTTATTCTATGACTCTCTAGGTCTTGTATCTATAGGATGTAGTTTTCAATTGCTTATCATTTGGACTCCAAATAAATGCTGTATTGAGACTTTTTCACAAGGCTTCACCATGGTTATTATGAGGGAAGAGAGCAAATACAGCTTTTGGTACAGTAGGGGGGAAAGTTGGAACACAGAGCAGCTGTAAAAGAGGGGTCCACTAAGGATCCTAAATATTAGCCTTTCCTAATCTGTCAGTGTGGTAGGTTGGGTTGTAACCCTCCAAAAGATATGTTTATGACCCAGAATCTGTGAATTTGACTGTTTTTAGAAAAGGGATTTTTGAAGATGTAATCATTCTGGATTACAGTGATCCTTATATCTAATGACAAAGTAACTTTATAAGAAGAGAAGGAGATACAGAGGAAAAGGTCATGCAAAGATTGTAGTGATGGAGACACGAGCTAAGGACACATATAACCACCAGTAGCTGAAAGAGGCAGGGGAAAATTCTCCCTTAGAAAGTTCAGAGGGATTGTGACTCTGCTAACACTTTGACTGTGGAATTTTGGCCTCCAAAATTANTCATGACTAGGAACCATGGGTGAAAGAGTTAAGGGAAAAACTCCATTATTTCTGCACCCAGAAGTCAGGTTGGATCAGAATTCTCATTGGTCAGTTAACTGCACAGGTGTGAAGGCTATGGGAACTCTGACTTTTATCAAGTGGCCTCCATGAAAAATCCCAAGGGAACATGCATTCATTCCATAATTTGAACTTTGTTCTTGCTCTTATCGCCAGTGTAGGAATGTTTCAGTGGAAGGATGAGCCCAAAGTGTCCGGTCTGTAATGACAACATAATAAACCAGCTTCACTAAGCCACTTCAATACTTATTAGAGAAAAACCTAGAACAGTGTAAGAGATTTAAAAAAAAAAAAAGAATATGCATAAGAGGGCAATACAGTAATACCTTGGTTTGTGAATGCAATTCGTTCTGGAAACATGCTTGTAATCCATAGCACTTGTATATCAAAATGAATTTCTCCATAAAATAATGGAAACTCAGATGATTCATTCTACAACTCAAAAATATTCATATAAAAATGATTATAATACTGTAACATAATACAAAATAATAAAGAGAATATAAAATATAAATAAAAATAAATTAACCTGCATTTACCTTTGAAAACCTTCATGGCTTATGTGCGGGAGACAAGAGAGATGAGGGTTATTGTGTAGGATGACTTTCACTATCACTACTGGAATCACTTTTTCTTTTCCTGAAATTTTAACAAGTACCTATCCAATAACACTTGGTTTGCCTCCTTTTCAGGATTTCATGGAAATGTGACATTGCATTGACCATCATCTGCAATCCCATAGTAAGAGAGAGAGAAAGAGAATCATTGGCTCAGTTTTAATCATGTGATGTTGGGCACCACATACTACTCGTATTGCAAGACCTTGCTCATTTATCAAGTTCCAATTTATTGGAAATGTTTGCTCATCTTGCAGAACACTCACAGAACAAGTTACTCACAATCTAAAGTTTTACTGTATGTGATATGAATAGCTAATAAAAAACTCAACTTAGCAGGGGAAATATTGTAAAAACTTGAAACGTATTGCTCCTTTGAGATATCATGACAGGACAGATGGACTTGGACTTGACTGTATGGGCTCAGGAATGCCAAACAGAAGAATATCTTTAGATGAATAGGAAAATAATTTTGATGTCAGTGGCAGGGAAATATTCTGCTTATCCAGACTATCAGCTCACCTTTCTTGAATTCTGTGGTTCTGCTTTAAGACAACAGTAGTGAGGCTAATGATCTTAAGGGTAATTTGTTACAGAGGTCTGGTAATTAGAGGACCTTTAGACAAAATGCATGCCAACTTTACATTTACGAATCAAAAGAATATATATATTTTTTTGTGCCAGGCCCTACTTGAGGTTCTGGAGACACCATAAAGAACGACACACACACAGTAGTTTCCTTCATAAAGCAATCACTACAACTCTAGTTCTAAAAAGCAAAGTTTTGCCTAAAACACACAAAGCAAATCAATTTGTGGCCTAGGAGTCTTACACTTTTTGTGGTCCTATATAGTTGCTGATCTGTATCTCACTATTTATGTTTCTTGTATACCTTCAAAATGCATTAAAAAGCCACTGGGCTTGTTTTTTACAGCAATTATCTTAAGGACCATTAAAGGTCCATTTTGCAGCTCAACTGTACTCCCAGCACTGTCTTGAGAATGTAAGGAAAAGAGGCTCTTTTGTTCCCTAAATTAATTTGACCCAGCTATTAATATCTTTCGTTTGTCTATAACATTTTAATCTTTTTTAAGGAGCTTTCATGCTTGTCTCATTTCATTCTCACAAAGGGTGAAGTTCCAAGGCCAAATTGTTCTTTACTGTGCCAGCTGGCTCCTTGAATTTCTGGCTTTGACTTCCCAGTGTGCCACTAAATATTGAAAAGGGAAGTTAAACAGGAACTTCCTGACATCGTATTTCTGTCCCAGGCAATGGCAACTCACATTCTCCTACAATTTATTCTTCTCACATGTGAGCAGAGAAACAACTTTTGCTCATCCAGAGAGCCCTGACTTAGACTTAAGATGTCAGAGGATCAGTCTGATTAGGGAACACAAATAAATGAATAAAATGGCTTTGAAAATGATTCTGCAGCGAGGGGCACAGGTTGCAAATTTCTTTTTACCATTTCCTTTTTAAGGAAAGTGGTGTCCTGGACCTTCATTTGCCATTAGGGTGAATAAAGGCAGGCACCATGTATCACATTTTCAGGAAGCAGGTTGCTGTAACATGTGGCAACATACTTGGATGTCCTGGATGTCAGGAGATCAACCAGGAGGTCAGAAACAGAAAATTGTTTCACAGAATAGTTTGAGTGAATGTCTTAAGGTTATAAAGGTAAAATGCTATCAATATATATTTTTGTATACTTCAGTCTTCAGGAGTGAAACTATAATGGAAATGAAAGTAGAGATAGCAGTTAAAGTATAACTTAGTCTTTGCACTGTCATATTTTAAGGATCTTCTGAAATTTTAAACCTGACAAACATATTTTATAATACTTCAGATGAAATAAAAGATTTTCAGTTTTCTTTTTTCTTAAGATTAGTGATATACATGAAGACATAAAACTTAGATTTCCCAGGAAGTTGTTTTGTCAAGGCAATTAAAGTATTATTAATTTATGTTGGTGGCAGAAAATTACAAGACTCAGAGTAGATGATATGTATTCAAGATCAACATACATAATAAAAAAATTTTCATATTTTCATAACATAGTGGCATAAGAATAACCTTAAAAACAGGATATACAAGACATTATTTTTTCAGAGTCTCTCAATACAAATGCTATGAAACTAATATAATACCAAATGTGTATGCTATATCTACATTGGATGCTTACTATGTAAATTCTCAAAGATGTAGAATTAAGAAATGGGTCAGTGTGTTGGGAGCCTGGGTAAATCAGTCAGTTAAGCATCTGACTTTGGCTCAGGCCATGATCTTTCAGTTTGTGATTTTAAGCCTGACCTTGGGCTCTGTGCTGATGGCTCAGGGCCTGGAGCCTGCTAAGGATTCTGTGTCTCCCTCTCTCTCTGCCCTATCCCATTTGTGTGTGCTTTCTCTCTCTTTCTTTCTCCCTCTCTCTCTCCTTCCCTCCCCCTCTCTGGAATAAATAAACATTTAAAAAATTATTTAAAAAAGAAAGAAATGGGGTAATGTAAGGAAACATCTATCTTCTTGGTGAGAAGTGTAAATAATGATACTGGAATGGAATTTACAATAAATATCAAAAGTTAAAAATATGTCCATTGTCTGACTCCTAGGAGTCATGCTTTTAAGAAACTAATAATAAAATAATCTAAAATATAATTAGGGACTGAAAGCCTTCTAAATATCTAACAGGGAATTATTCAGTTCTTTATAGTACATTTATACTGTGTGTGTGTGTATAAATATCTGTGTGTGTGTATATATATAGTATATGACATAATTATATGATATATATAATTGAATATTATATAGTATAAAAATATATTTTGAAACTTCTAAGTATATG
>NW_027530545.1:12496274-12565988 GCF_008692635.1 Crocuta crocuta | reverse complement strand
GTAAATGACCACATGCTTATAAGATAATATTTACAAAACTATTGAAAATAAAATTGCATGAACAGTATGACTTCAAATACAATACTTTAATAATTTATATTTGTGACAGTGGAATTATGAATGACTTTTGAAAACCTTTATGTTCGACTATATTATTAAAGCTTTCCAATAACTTAATTTGTAAAATACTGTAAAATTGTCTGGAGAAATGGGTTTTCATGTAATGAAATCCTTGGAGAGTTACACTTAGGAGCAGAGAAGCAGTAAGAATGAAGATGACTCATTCCAACATACATTAAGTAGACTTCTGAAATATTGCTTTAAATCCTACAGGATGTTTTGGGAATTTTACTCACCCAAGGGATTCTCTCCCAAAAGAGAGCAATGGTTCTTAGTGACCTTTTCTTTTATATCATGTCTTTTTCAGAAATCACAAATGTATCAAAATTTGTGATTGTGCCTTGGGCCTGACTTACCACGCAGTGATTATCTCTGAAGAGTATTCTTGGTGGGAATATTCAGGGACTAAGTGCTCTCTACAATGCAAGAAAGAACCAAGTTGACTGTTCTATTTACAATAATTTCTCAAAAACTATCTTTTAGGCTTTTGAACATGAATCTCTCACCATATAGAAAAAATTTCTGATCTGATATTTCAAATGAATCACTTCACATTATGAAATGATACACAAACAAAAGATCCATTAGATTAAGCTAATTAATATTTGTCTTAATCAGCTAAAATAGGAATGTTGAGGAAAGGAAAAGAAGGATGTCTGTGAGTGGGAAAAAATGAGAAGCTAGTATTTACAGAGGATCCATACTGAGACCCTTAGCTGTGATGGTAGGGGGTGCCACCAATTGATCTAGATATTTTTATATTTTTTCTTTCTAAAGTGCTGCCACATTTAAATCACCATGGTAGAGAACAGATTGTATTAGCACTCTTGCTAGTAATAGATTCCACATCCAAACAAGGAAATTGAGGAGTTTACAAGGAAATCAATACGAGTTGGTAAAAAACCCTAACATTAGAAACAGTGGGGATCTATTATGGCTTCTAAACTTGAATCCAAGGAGGAGTAATTACTTGGGAATCAGAGAAAACAGATATAGGAAAAGACCCACCTGATAGGTGATCGAAGCTATACCCTGGGTAGGAGTGATACTGCCCACTGCTGTGATCTGTCCAAGAAGCAGCCAGCAGGATGATCTGATCTCGCATTCCTCCTTGCTTCTCATTGACTAAAAAATTCAAAAGCAAATCTGTTGGTTCAACCCACAAAGGTTAGTCTCAAAGTCACAGACCAAGATGGAAAAGGGGTGCAGAAAAGATCTGAAAAATGAAAATTATTCACTTCACATATATTTAGTGATGACATCATTTTAATTTAATCCTCACTCTCCTTAGCATAGGTTGTAACTATAAATATGAATAAAAATCAACTGTTTTAACTGTGAAGAAGGAATAATGGAAGTCTTATGAGAGAGGGTAAAAAGTAGCTGATATTTCATCTCTTTGAAAAGAGAAGTTAGATCTCTAAAGAAAGGTTAGATGTCTATGGTTAGAAGCAAAAGAGACAGAAACTTATGGGAACTTTTTCATACAGACTTAGTGAAATTCTAGACAAAAGCAGAGTAACTTTAAGGCCCATGTAACAAAATGTGGCTAAAAATTGGAGACCATGCCCTTAACATCTCTTCTTGGAGTGCAGATAGTAGTACATCAGAGACTTTCCTGGTCAACATGGATTGTGGGCTTTTCATGACAACAGCAGTGAGGCTTCATTAGGAGCTTAGACAAGAGGAAGACAGAACATGGTATAAGGAAAAGAGCAAATAATACTTGGTGACTAACAAGAGATACCACCATACAGGGGCAGCAGCCAAACTGACTCCAAATCAACTGCATTAAAAGTATGGTGAGATTGGTGGTTGAGAAGAGACAGAAGAAAAGGGGGATGTGCCCTCAGCCTCATGAGGTTATTGCCTTTATCTTCGGTTTTCTGCTGTGTCTAAACCACTGGACAAAGGGCTGGTCCAGGTTGGGGTACCCACTTCTGCCAGAGAGGAGTTATGGAGAAGACATATTTGCAGTAGAAGAAAGGGGTTTTCAACTTTGAACAGTCTGTTAAAAATTGTTGTTTAAAATGTTTGTCACCTCTAAATTTCCCTTTCAGTATAGCTTTGGTTCTTTTTCCCATCTGTCTCTGACTAGATGCTAAACCTTTGAAGTCTCACATTTGGCAGTCTTTTGGGACTCGCAGTGACAGCATGGGAATATTTTGATGGGCTCTGATTTCCTAAAACCAGGTTGATATTACTGCATGTTCCTGTCATTCATTCATTTATAGTCAAATTGACCTCATAGTATGGTCCAGAATTGGTGAATCTTGGCATGGGTGAATCTGGAGACAGTATACTAAGTGAAATAAGACAGAAAGAGAAAGATAAATTCTGGATGGTGTCACATAGAGGTGGACTCCAAAAATAAAAAATAAATAAATAAAAATAAAATAATTTTTAAAAATTTATAGAAACACAATAGAAAGGTGGTTATAAACGGGCCTGGAGGAAGGACACAGTGAAGTAATGTAGGTTAAAAGGCACAAACTTTCAGGTATTTATTTCAGAATAATATATTTTGAGAATTGAATGTATGGCATGGTGACTAGAGTTAATACAGTGTTGTAAACTTCAGAGTTCTTGAAAATAGATCTTATGCACTCACCACACACACAAAAAATGTTAGCTATGTGAAGTGCTTTTAGTAATCATTCTACAATGTATATGTGTAATAACTCACCATATTATATGCTTTACCTTTATACCATTCTAATTGTCAATTATTCCTCAGTAAAGCTAAACAAAATGATTGCTTAGTCTTGGAATATGTGGATATTACTTCTGTTATCATCCATCCTAAGGTTAAAGTTTGGGTAACATGAAGGTTCTATAAAAGAGCCTAGCAGGCAAAGCTATCCCTAACCACCCAATTCTATAAATGACCTTGTAAACTAATATGCTATTGCCTTATTTGGGATGTGGTATTTCACAATACAACTACTACACTTAATATTTTGTGGGAGAGGGAAAAGAGAAAGGGGATGGGCTTCTGCATTTTTCATATTTTTGTGCACTAGAGAAATATGATAGAAATGGAAAGTGGAGTGCCACTACTTGAAAAGAAATCAACTATTTTAAATTTATCATAACTTTGCTACTTAACCTCATTCAAAACTTGTTGGTCATATTTTTCATTGTATTGAGAAGCAGGGAGGAAAAGAAAAAAAAATGAATGATAAGGCAATGGTTGGTGACTTTCTGAAATTTACTTAATTCATTGGTGAATATATTTCTTTTATTTCAGACAAGCATATCAGAATCTATGTTTGGGTGTTTAAACTGTAGGAGGTAGATCTATTCAACACATCACTAGGAGTCATCCACTGAAAAGCCCCGATAATGGGTGTGTTACTCTCTCTGCAGTATAATTAATGCTTGGCAGTACTGTATAAATCCATCAGCTCTATGTTATCTTGGTCCTTGCTTTTGAAAAGGAAACATTTGAGTTCTTAGTATCATATGGTTGTTAAATATAATTTTGAAGAAAATATATTAATCCCTATAGTTTCACTATAATAAGACTGTTTATTCTTTTATTCCTTCTCCATAGGTTCAGCCGAGTTCAGCAAGTTCTTGTGTTCACTCTAACATAATATATGCTGTGAAACTGCTTTATTGAAAATTAGATATGACAGAATAATAGGGATAGAAATGACTCAACTGGCCTTTGTGACATGGTTGGTTACTGGAAAAGGTAATTTATTTTAAATGGTATTTTTAAAGCATTGATTTATGATGGAATATTTACACAAAATTAGTAGTTTTAAAAAGCGATTTTTAAAACAATTGAAAAACAATGACAAAGATGAAGGATCTTTATTAATGGTGTGTTGATTAGTGAATATGGATTCCAAAGCACAAAAAGTTCAAGTTTTTTTTTTACTACTCTTTTTTTAATGTTTATTTATTTTCGAGAGAGAGAGCACACACACGTGAGTGGGGAAGGGGCAAAGAGAGAGGGGAACAGAGGATCTGAAGCTGGCTCTACACTGATAGCAGAGAGCCCAATGTGGGGCTTGAATTCACAAAGTATGAAATCATGACTTGAGCCAAAGTCAGACGCTTAACTGAGCCACCCACGTTCTCCAAAAATTTCAAATTTTGAATTTGAATATTTATTGAATATTTATTTGAATATTTATTGAAAATTTATTGAATTTATTGAATATCAAATATATATTGATAGCCAAATAATTTTATCTTTTACCTGAATGAGGAAAAATTAAATTATCTTATATGAGAAAAGTGAAGTCTAAATGTTATGAATTTACATAACATAATTTAGTGTTATGTATAGGAACAGTTTGGGAGCACAATTTAATTTACTATTTCTAGGAAGTATGTTTTCATTTGTAACATATTTTATAATTGGATGTTAGAAAATCTTGACTTCCTAGATTTAAGGAATCCAAATAACAAAAATAATTAGCTAATATATTATTATAAAAATAAGTTTATATTCATGATGATGGAAATTACCCTGAAGATGCACAGAATATATTATTACATATGGATTAGCTAATTGTGTCTCAAATCAAAGAATTATGTTAATACCATTGAGGCAGTTTTTGTACACAGTATAGATAGATAGATAGATAGATAGATAGATAGATAGATAGATACTACCAAAATAGTACTGATCATTTTTTGTTGTTATTGATCTTATTTTTATCTTCCAAGTCTTCAAACATTGTAAAACACCATTTGCAGACCACCAGAGTTTTGTTTGGTGTATATGTGTACCCTTTCTGACTTATACCTGGGATATATAGCAGCAATACAAAATCACCTTAAAGAACTGATAATGTCTCCATAACATTTAGAGAAAGAGATGAAAAATATCCTGAAATTTTAGTATATGTTGGGATGCTCAAAATGTTAAGACCCCTTAATAACCCTTGTCATAGCATTTTTCATAGTTTAGGTGGACATGACCTAAAATAAAGTAAAATAAATTACCATAAATTTTTAAACATAAAACTGGTCTTATGGAAAATAACATAATTGTTTAAATTCCTCATTAGAGGTCTGATTTATTTTTACTGTTTAATACATAGGACAAATGCAAAGCCACAATAAAACTAACTGAATGTTATGGAGAAGAAAATGATCTATCAACTATTCCATTGATTTTTGTTTAAAGTTTCCTTACAAATGAATAAACAAACAAAAAGCGGAACCAGGCCTATAAACACAGAGAACAAACGTAGTTACCAGAGAGGAGAGGGTTAGGAGATGGACAAAATGGGTGAAATGGAGCAAGAGATAAAGGTTTCTAATTATGAAATGAGTAAGTCATAAAAGATACAATGTAGGGAATATAGGCAGTGGTGTTGTAATAGGGTTGTATGGTGACAGATGGTTGCAACACTTGTGGAGAACATAATATAATGTATAAACTTGTTGAATCCCTGTTTTACACCTGAAACTAACATAAAATTGTATGTCAATTATACTTAAAATTTCCTTCAAAGACTCCTTTCCCTAGGTTATGTGTATGTTTTCAAACCAATATTGCAATAGAGAAATATATTTATACTTGAGAGATAAAAAGCTACTTCTTAACCAGAATCCATCTTATATGGTACCAATTGTTATAACAGCTTAATTTAAATGTTTTGGACAGAACATTTATGTGTTTGGTAGGTGGCTAGAGTACATGGAAAATTCCTCCAGCGACACTTGGTAGAACCCTCATGTCATTAAAAAAAAAAGAAAAAACTCTTAATTCTATGTAAGCAGTGGGTTGCAATTTGCCCACTAGGAAATCTGTTCTGTGCAGACTGTGTATTTATTTGAGCAGTATAACAGATGTAGAGTATATTTTGCCTTGCACTATTTTTCCTTATGTTTAATTGTAAATTACAGCCAGAAAGACGATGTAAAATACAATCAAGTAGGGGAGAAAAACACATTCAGAAAAGCAATTTTGATCATAAGCATGTGGTATCTATAGAAACTGTTATGTTGGAAAGGGGTTTGCCATTTCAGTGA
Organism: Crocuta crocuta; assembly: GCF_008692635.1. Classification (NCBI taxonomy): domain Eukaryota; kingdom Metazoa; phylum Chordata; class Mammalia; order Carnivora; family Hyaenidae; genus Crocuta; species Crocuta crocuta. The sequence goes on along the minus strand of NW_027530545.1, from coordinate 12,559,868 downwards.
TCAAATTAAAGAAGGTATCATTAGATCTCTATTTAACATCACAATTTTGTTACATATTACACTTTAAGCAGCTGAGCTGTTACACTGCTAATTTAGCTTTTCAATATTGGAATCAGAATTTTTTTTTTCATAGGGAACAAAAGGAACACTGGATATTTGAGATTAACAATTTTCTATTTATAAATAAACCTACAGTGTTGTGGTCAGATATTTTGATGATGAGATGCCTTAATAAGAACTGTGTGTTCTGCCTCTTCCAGGAAAGGCAAACACAATCTATGAATCTATCAGACCTGACTATAATCTGGGAGAATATCTAGGTGTTAAATTAGCTAGAGGATGGGGCGCCTGGGTGGCTTAGTCGGTTAAGCGTCCGACTTTCGCTTGGGTCATGATCTCGCGGTTCATGGGTTCGAGCCCCGCGTCGGGCTCTGCGCTGACTGCCAGCTCAGAGCCTGGAGCCTGTTTCAGTCTGTGACTCCCTCTCTCTCTGACCCTCCCCTGCTCACGCTGTCTCTCTCTCTCCTAGAAATAAACAAAACATTTAAAAAAGAAATTAGCTAGAGGAAATATTCTCCAATTCCTGAAAGCTGAGCACCATATAAAGTATTACAGCATTTTTAAAAAATATTTAATGTTTATTTATTTTTGAGAGACAGAGTGCAAGTGAGAGAGGGACAGGGAGTGAGGGGGAAGACACAGAATCTGAAGCAGGTTCCAGGCTCCAAGCTGTCAGCCCAGAGCCCATCACGGGGCTTGAACCCATGAACTGACAGATCATGACCTGAGCTGAAATCGGATGCTTAACTTACTGAGCCACCCAGGCGCCCCATTACAGCATTTTAAAAATAAATATAAAAAGCTGGGGCGGGGGGGGAGATAAAAAGAGAAAAAAGGTGAAAATAGACTACATGGTTCAACTGCTTTTTGTTATTCAACATTTTCCACATACCATGAGAACATGTTAATCTATGGAATAACTATTCCTTTCTTCAATTTTTATGCAGAATGTTCTAGGCTCTGTTATGAATGATCTGTACCAAGTTCAGGCACTTAAGGGCCTGAACGCTGATCTACCTCCCATCTTCTCATCCCAACCCAGCTAGGACAGGGTAAAAAGATTATGCTTATTGAATGATTTTATTGTTTTCCTTACTCTTCCTCAGACTAAACACAAAGAATGATTTTTCTATAATGCTAAATGTATCCCTACCTTCAAATTAGGCTCCATTGTGTCAATCACCTTTATCATTTTCTAGAATATCTCCCCAAGAGAGCTACCATTGAAATCTAATGGTGCTAACCATTTAATAGGTTATCTATGGTTATCAGTGGTGAGGGGGAAAAAAAATAATGTCTTTTCAGGAAAACTGAGAACCATATTTTCCCATCTGTGTCTTCAGTTGGGCAGAGCCACTATAATCTTGTATAGAGATATCCATCTTTATATTTCTTTTTCCTCCAATTGGTACCTCTCTGAAAAGGCATATTCAGCAAAAGTCATCTACTAAAGCATTTACATTAGGACACTACATGATCTAACTCCAGCAATTCAGGCCTCATGTCAATGAGAAACAGAAAGAATGGACAAAATAGTATGTTTCAAATTTAAAAGACAATATATCCCATGTTGATTTTAATCCTCCCATTATCTCTCTGTTTGGGATATGAGTATTTGGGTTTTCCTCCCTCCTTCTCACTGTAATATTCAGTTGCTCCCTCTTGGCTTCCTGCATTACACCTTAGTATGATGTCAAATCCAGTGCTCTCATTGTATAAGATTAAGCATGGTTCCTCACTCCTCACCAAATTTTATCAACTTTTTATTTAACCCCAAGTGGTCTTCAGGAGACTTTATGTGAGATAAGCACCACAAACAAAGGGCATTAATTGTCTGGAGGTTTGGTTTGTTGTTCTGACTGTATAATATATTCCTACTGCACAAAGAGAAAACCTATTCTCCACTCGTACATTTCAAATGAAATTTCTGGATACTCTGACAGACACTGAAATGCTTCTAGTCATTATGTACTGAATCTGTAACAGTAAGAAAAATAAGTGATAAAGACTGAGAATTTAATGTATGGAGAAGTATAATTGTTCATTCAACCTTTCATGGTGTCATGCATTGTATTAAGCTATGAAATGCAAATTTAATTAGGTCATCCTCAGAGAACTTAGTTCTCTAGGTGAAAGAAACATACACTGATATATTTGTTAGATTCCTGCTGGAAATCAATGCCATAGTCAAAGGGGTAAATGATGAGAGTTTAATGAAAGGATTGTTTAAAAGGGAATGAGCAGGAGTGAGAAGAGTAGGTGCAACCAATAGCAGGAAGCATTTAACACCCATGTGCAGGAAGACTAGGAAGGTGGGTCTGGAGGGGCAAAATAAAAATACTCAGGAAGCAGAAAAGTATATAGTAAGTAAAATAAAAGAATGTCTAGGTCATCTTAGAATCACAGACGATTAGTGGATGGGGACTGAGGAGTGTATTGAAATAGATAGGAACAATCTCATTCCTTCTTGTGTGATAGGCTCTTCGACTCTCCATAATGCTTTGTAGTGACTCGACCTCTAGTTCAGGAGTGAGGTGGTAGTACTGTTCATTATCATGAATTGTTTTATGTAAAAATGATAGAATAGTGAGGTATTTATATATATTTTTTAGAATATATAGGATAGTTATTTACTTTTTTCTTTGTGTCATAAACATACCCAGAAGCATAGATGGAGCAGCTTCTCAAACAAATTATATCTTATAGAGCCTTTATTGTTGCTTCTCTGTGTAAGCCCCTTCTTTTGCCACCCAGAGAAGAAATACTGCTTTGGATGATGCTAAGTGAGGCCATGGGGAGTGATTTTAGTTAAATAATTTGTAGTTTGCCTCTTGGTTCTTTGATTCTAAAGACATTACTTAAATAGCCTGTTATGGACTGAATGTTTGTGTCCTCTTCAAGTTCATGTTGAAGCCCTAACTCCCAATGTGACTGTATTTAGAGATAAGTCTTTATGGAAGTGGGGGGGGGGGTTAAGTGAGATAGGGCCCTCATTCAATACCATTAGTGTCCTTTTGAAAAGAGAAATCTGTGTGCTTTCTTTCTCTGTCTCTCCCTTCCTTTCCCCTCTCTTTCTGTTTCCCCCATATGAGCACCCAGTAAGAAAAGAGGAAGAGAGCTCTCACCAGGAAACAAGTGGCCACTACCTTGTTCTTGGACTTCCTAGTCTCCAGAATTGTAAGAAAATAAATTTCTGTTATAAAATATAAGCCACCCAGTCTGTTATATTTTAATATGGCAGCCTGAGCTGTCTAATACAGACCCAGAAAAGTTGATAAAGAGAAAAAAAAAAAATCCAAAGCTCTTAACTAGAATTTGGACTGAAACCAAACATACTCAGATCAGGGGAACTTTCCTAGAGTAGGTGATGCCCTAACTGAGATTGCAAGATTAAAGAAATTTAAAAAAGACTCAAAACTCTAGTAAAGCAAAAAGAAAAAGGAAGTCATTTCATGAATCAAGAGTTACATGAAGAAGCTAAAGAAGTAAAAAATAGCATAATGGTGAGGAAATGCAAGGAGTTAGTAAAGGAAAAGATTTCAAAAAAGAGATATGAGAGATGAGATTGTTAGGGTATGCATAAGGATTACTAAAAATTATTTGGAAATTTGCAACATACATATCTAATGAAAATCCTTCTTTGAAATTTTAAGTCTGTGGGTGTTTGCTCCCTGTGTGTGCTCTTGTCATGATTGCTTATTTGGAACTAAGACTTATTATAAGATACTATTATATTGTTTGTATTATTAAAGAGGTACTCCAAGGTGAACTTTGCCCCATTTTTTTATTCATTTTATGAGACAGACAAGATGTCACATACAAAAGATAAGATTCAGACTTTCTCTGTGTAGTTATTTCAGCAGGCATCAAAAACTACAGATTAAAACATAAGACATACAGGAAGGAGTGCAAGGAGGGAGCACACAGAAGTATAAAATAAAGTTCAAGTTAATTTTAGTCTTAATCTAGAAAGTTAGCCAAAACCCTGATATTGAATCTTATTTCTTAATAATAGTATGTGACAGTAATTTCCAATGATTTAATTACTTTAATAGACCAAAAATGTTGTGTTAAATAGTGAATAATCAAAAGTACATCATACAGAGATATATCTAGATGAGCAACTCTTCCTTAAAGCTATTGGTGTACTTTCTTTCCTGGGTAAAAATAAATATTAGTAATATTTTATTTGCCCTAAGAAGCCCATATTTTCACATTTTGAGATCTCTAAAATAAGGAGGATTCCTAAAATCAATGATGGCCTGCCAGGCAACAATCATAATGTAATTGACATTACTCAGCAAACCTGAACTTAATCATAGTTTTTCATATTGTTTTCACATCATTTGTGTTATGTGATTTATTTGTACTGCATGTGTAATGCTTAATTGCTGCTTAAATACCTTTTAAAAGATGACACTGTGATTCAGCTTGGAAATAAAAATGTGTGTGATTAGAAAGGCATGGCAACACAACAGATTAATACTTGATTAAAAAATAAATCCAAGTCAAGGCAGAACAAGAATCCCTTTGAAATTGCTGTGTTAAACAAGCTTCAAGTGATTTTTAAAAACAGTATTCTGGAATTAAGGTGGAGTACTAGTAGGGGGACCCTCAGCTTGTCTAGTCCCTGAAACACAGGTAGATCAGCATCAAACCTTTGAAACACCTAAGAAATTGATCTAAGGATTAACATAACAATCTGCATAATTTGAGCCAGAGAACTTGGCAGTATTTTTTTTTTCTTCCTCCAAAATGACAAGGAATTAACCCCCAAAATAAGAATAGGAAAAAATGATGACCAGGAATTTAATCAAAACAGATATAAATAAGATGTCTGGACTAGAATTTAAAACCACACTTAGAAGAATACTAGCTGGGTTTGAAAAAAAGCATGGAAGACACCTGAGAATCCCTTTCTGTAGAAATAAAAGAACTAAAATCTAGGCAAGCCAAAATTAAAAATGCTATAACTAAGATGCAATCTCAAATGGATGCCATGATGGTGAAGATGGATGAAGGAGAGCAGCAAATCAATGATATAAAAGATAAAATTATGTTGAATAATGAAGCAGAACAAAAAAAGGAAAATGAAGACAAAAGATCATGATACAAGACTTAGAGAACTCAGCGATATTTTAAAGAGGAATCGTTTTCATATCATAGGACTCTCAAAAGATTAAGAGAGAGAGAAAGGGGCAGAAGGTTTATGTGAGCAAATTATAGCTGAAAACTTTTCTAATCTGCACAAGGACACAGATATCAAAATCCAAGAAGCACAGAGAACTCCCCTTAGATTCAGTAAAAACTGACCATCACCAATGCATATCATAGTCAAATTAATAAAATACACAGACAATAAATCCTGAAAGCAGCAAGGAGAGAGAGAGAGAGAAGCAATTTCTGTCCACAGAAACTTGGCAGGCCAGAAAGGAGTGGGAAAATTTAGTCAAAGCGCTGAATGGTAAAAATATGCAGCCAAGAATTCTTTATCCAGCAAGATTGTCATTCAGAATAGAAGGGGAGATAAGGAGTTTCTCAGGAAAACAAAAACCAAAGGAATTTATGACCCCTAAACCAGTATTGCAAGAAATTTTAAGGGGGAGTCATTGAGTGGAGAAAAAAACAAAATAACAAAAAAGATCAAAAGCAACAAAGACTAGAAAATACCAGAGAACATCATCAGAAACACCAACTGTACAGGCAATACAATGGCATTAAATTCATATCTTTCAGTAATCACTGTGAATGTAAATGAACTAAATGCTCCAATCAAAAGATATAGGGTATAACAATGGATAAAAAAAAAAAAATCAGATCTATCTATATGTTGCCTAGAAGAGACTAAACCCACCTCCATATTGAAAGTGAGGGGATGGAGAACCATTTATCATGCTAATGCATGTCAAAAGAAAGCCGGAGTAGCCATACTTATATCAGACAAACTAGATTTTAAAACAAAGGCTGTAACAAGAGATTAAGGGCATTATATCATAAATAAGGAGTCTATTCACCAAGAAGATCTAACAGTTGTAAATATTTATGATTCAACCTGAGAGCACCCAAATATATAAATCAATGAATTACAAACATAAAGAATCTCATTGATAGTAATACAATAGTAGAAGACTTTAATAATCCACCTATAACAATGGATAGATCATCTAAGTAAAAAATCAACGGGGAAATAATGCTTTGAATGACACACTGGACCAAATGGACCTAACAGATATATTGAGAGCATGTTATCCTAAAGCAGCAGACTACACATTCCTCTCAAATGCACATGGAGCATTCTCTAAAATAGATCACATACTGGGTCACATATCAGTCATCAACAGTTACCAGTTACAAAAAGATCGGAATCATACCACGCATAATTTCAGGCCAGAACACAATGAAACTTGAAATCAACTGTAAGAAAAAAATTGGAAAGACCAAAGTTGCTTGGAGGTTAAAGAACATCCTCCTAAAGAATGAGTGGATTAATCAAAAAATTAAAGAGGAAAAAGTACATGGAAGCCAATGAAAATGAAAACATAACAAACCAAAATCTTTGGGATGCAGCAAAGGTGCTTATAAGAGGGAAGTATGTAGCAATTCAGGCCTTCTAAAGAGGAACTAATGTCTCAAATACACAACCTAACTTTACATCTAAAGGAGCTAGAAAAAGAAAATGAATCCTAAAATCAGCAGAAGGAAAATTATAAAGATGTAGATCAGAAATCAATGATATCAAAAATAAAATAATAAAATAAAACCCAGTAGAACAGATCAGTGAAACTATGAGCTGGTTCTTTGAAAGAATTTACAAAAATGATAACCCCCTAGCCAGATTTATCAAAAAGAAAAAGTAAAGGATCCAAATTAAAAAAAAAAAAAAAGAATCGAATGAAAGAGGAGAGATCACAGCCAACACCAATTAACTATAAACAATAATGAAAGAATATTATGAGCAGTTATATGCCAACACCTTGGACAATCTTGAAGAAATACTTAAATTTCTGGAAATATATAAACTACCAAAACTGAAACAGGAAGAAAGATAAAATTTGAACAGACCCATAACCAGTAAAGAAATTGAATTAGTAATCAGAAATCTCCCAACAATCAAAGAATCCAGAGCTGGATGGCACGTAGGATAATTCTACCTAACATTTAAAGAAGAGTTAATACCTATTCTTTTGAAGCTATCCCAAAAAATATAAATAGAAGGAAAACTTCCAAACTCATTCTATGAGGGCCAGCATTACCTTGAATCCAAAATGAAACAAAGATTCCCATTAAAAAGGAGAATTACAGACCAATTTCCCTAATGAGAATGGATGCAAAAATTCTAAAAAAAGATACTAGCAAATTGAATTCAAAAGTACATTAAAAGAATTATTCATTGTGATCATGTGGGATTCATTCCTGGGCAGCAAGTCTGGTTCAGTATCTGAAAATCAGCATGATACATCACATTAATAAAAGAAAGGATAAGAACCTCATGATCCTCTCAATAGATACATAAAAAAGCACTTGACAAAATATAGCTTCCTTTCTTGATAAAAGCCCTCAGGAAAGTAGGGATAGAAGGAACATGCCTCAGCATCATAAAGGCCGTATATTGCATGACCCATAGCTAATATCATCCTCAATGGGGAAAAACAGAGCTTTCCCCTAAGCTCAGGAACATGATAGGAATATCAACTCTTACCACTGTTGTTCAACATAGTACTGGAAGTCCTAGGCTCAGCCATCAGACAACAAAAAGAAATAAAATCGGCAAGGAAGAAGTCAAATTTTCCCTCTTCACAGACAACATGATACTCTGTGTGGAAAACCCGAAAGACTCCCTCAAATAACTACTAGACCTGATACTTGAATTCACCATTCACAGGATATAAAATTAATGTACAGAAATTGGTTGCATTTCTATACACCAATAATGAAGCAGCAGAAAGAGATTTCAAGAAATTGATCCCATTCAAAATTGCACCAAAAACCATGAGCTACCTAGGAATAAACCTAACCAAAGAAGTAAGATCTATATTTTGAAAACTATCAAAATCTTGTGAAAAAAACTGAAGAAGACACAAAGAAATGGAAAAACAATCATGATCCTGGATAGGAAAAACAAATTTTATTAAAATATCAATACTACCCAAAGCAATCTACACATTCAATGCAATCTCTGTCAAAATAACACTAACATTTTTTCACAGAGCTAGGACAAACAATCCTAAAATTTGTATGGAACAAGAAAAGATCCCAAATAGCCAAAACAATGTTGAGAAAGTAAACCAAAGCTGCTACACACACACACACACACACACACACACACACACACACACACACACACAGGAATATTACTCAGTGATCAAAAAGAATGAAATCTTTCCATTTGCAACAACATGGATGGAACTAGAGGGAATTATGCTAAGCAAACTAAGTCCATCAGAGAAAGACAAATATATGATTTCACTCATAGGTGGAATTTAAGAAACAAAACAGATGAACGTAGGGGAAGGGAAGGAAAAACAAGATAAAAACAGAGATGGAGGCCAATCATCAGAGACTATTAAATGCAGAGAACAAACTGAGGGTTGCTGGAGGGGAGTTGGGTAGGATGGATGATGGCCATTAAGGAGGTCACTTTAAATAAAAACAGATAGATTCAAAGTAAATGGATAGAAAATATATATACCATGCATATAGTAAGCAGAAGAAGACTGGAATGAGTGTAGTAACAAGATAAAATAAAATTCAGTATAAAGAGTATTTTCAGAGATAAAGAGGAACATTTCAGAATCAGAAAAGTGAATCAATTCATCAGAAAGACATAACAATAATAATGTTTATAATCCCAATATAGCCTCAAAAATGAATCAAATATGACAAAATTGGAGAGAAATAAAAAACTTCTAAATCACAGAATATTTTAATGCCCCATCTCTGCAGTTGATAGTACAATTTGTCCAAAAAATGAGGACATTGGGCATTTGAATAACACTCTTAAACACTTGACCTAATTGATATTTGTAAAATATCATATACAAAAACCATAGAATACACACTTCTTTACAAGTTCACTAAAACCATGTTGCTGTTCCATAAAACAAGTTTCTTCATTTAAAATGATTGAAATCACACAAAATATATTTTCATATTAGAATGTTATTACATTAGGAATGAATAATAAGATGTTTGGGAAACCAACAAATTTTTGAAAATTGAGCCACGTAATTCTAAATGGTCTATTGGTCTAAAAAGATCTCACACATGAAAGTAGAAAATGTTTCAAAATAAGTGATAATAAAAAGCAAACATATCAAAATTTGTGAGATAGAGATAAAATAGTACTTAGAATAAATATTTTAGGTTTTTTATCCTTTAAGAAAAGCCTGAAAACAACAATCTAATGTTCTACCATGACTGGTTAGAAAAAGAAGAACAAAGTAAATTTAAGGCAAGTAGAGAAAATAGTAAAAATAAGAGTAGAAACAAACCAACCAGAATAAAAATAAACAATAAAGAAAATTAACTAATTAAAAGCTAGTTCTTTGAAAACCACCAATACAATTGGTAAACAACTAGCTGGTCCAATCAATAAAAATTGGAGAATGCAAATCATAAATATCAGAAATGAAATAGAAGTTGTCACTAAATGATCCTACAGATCACTAACAATCCTAAAGGATCATAAGAGAATGTTATCAACTTTATGCCAAAAAATTAACAACTTACGTGAAACAAAAATTTTTATGGATACCCTGAATAGCTCTGTCTACCAAAGAAATTTAATTCAAAGCTAAAAACTTTCCTTCCCCCTCAAAAAACAAACAAACAACAACAACAACAACAAAAAACACAAATAAACCGTCTAAACTCAAATGATTTTACTGGCAAATTCTATCAAGTATTTAAGGAAGAAATAATATTAATTTTACACAAACTGTTACAGAACATAGAAAGGCCAAGAAATATTTTTCAATTACTTTTATAAGAACATTTCTAAAACCAAAGACCTTGCAAATAAATAAATCTACAGACTAATAATATCCCTCATAAACATAGACACAACTATTCACAATAAGGTAGTCAAAAAGCAAATGCAAATGCATTATTACAAAAGGCTAGTACCAAGTGAAATCCACCCAGGGAATGCAAATATTAGATCAATTTGAAAATTAATCAATCTGATTTATCATAATTATACAATAAAAGATAAAAGTCTTATAGTCAATTTAATAGAAGCAGTAAAACCTTTTGAAAAAATGGAGTAAAATAACTCTCAGAAAAGTAGTAATTAAAGAGAACTTCCTCATTCTGATAAAAGAAATCTAAACAAATAAAGAAACAAGCAAACAAAAAACAGGCATACAAATACCATCATAGTAATTGCTATAGTAACACCATTTTTAATTCAAATACTAATGATAGAATACTTGAAATACATTCACCATGTCACATAACTTTGCTTTGTGTACTATATTGTTAATCTACTCTTAAGCTAACAATTCAACTAACAAATATTTATACCTCTAGTTTCCTTGACCTCAGATACCTTGACTCAGACTTTCTTTCCTCATCTGCCAAATGGGAATCATCATCATTAGTATCATCATCTTTGTTGCCATCATCATTTCATGAAATTTTTGTAGGATGAAGTGAGCTAATTTATATAAGATACTTAGAACAGTACCTGGCATTTTTCAAGGCCCTATGTGTGTTATTTATTATTAAAAATATAATTATATGAAACTTCTAATTAATTAATTTTATATAATAGAATTTGGCTAAGAATCCCACCTATTATCTCTTAATCAGATTGCTAACATTTTAGTATCTCCAAACTGTTGTTATTTTGTGGGGATTTTTCTGTACTCATACTGATTTTTTTTTAAATGACAACTCTTATTTATTATACTATGGGGATATCCTAAATAAAACTTTAGTGTCATCATTTCATATAACATTTACATTTAGTTGGTTGTAATTTGTGTGAGGTCTAACATTTTGTGGAGCCCAACATCATGTAGTCATACTTTCCACAGCAGTTGATTGAGATTTCATAATGGCAACAAACCAATGTTCAATACAGAAACATAAATAAAGTTTCACTTTATTCATCAAAATATAGGTTTTAGATAACAGAAGCGAATTGAGCAATTGTAAGAAGTGTTTATAATAAGTATATGATGTAAGGGTTTTTGTCTACATTTTGTAGATTAAAAAAAAAAAATTGAAAGTAACGTAGCATGAGTAACGTGTCCAAGCCTTCACTGCTAGTGAATAAATCCATTCAAACTCAAATCTGCCTGATTCCAAATGCGTTAATACGTTGTGTCTCCTACTAATGTGTCAGACATGTTACTTAGTAAGTCTGTGAATAAAACATATTGCCTGTTCAGGACCTTACTGTAACTACATTCCCCAGGTACTTGTGTCACATAGTTTGAGAACTAGTGCTTTTCAATGCTGAGCCCTGCTTTCTTTATCTGACTTTAAATTATCCATCACAGCTTTATAATGACACACATTTCTGTCACTCTACTTGCTTCCTGTAGCCTAGTAGAAGTGATCCCTTGGAAGCCCGCTTACTTAAACTTTTGAGAAAACCATAACATGTCCCTCAGAGCTAGCATACTTCTTATTTTCTGTTTCATCACAGCAGCTTTTATAACATATATTGTAGTGCCTCAGTTCATTAAGTCTTTGCTTAGAAACTAATTGCATCTGAGCACTGGGTCTTTCCCTCGCCATTGATTATTTTGCTCCCTCTACATTGTGATTTATTCCAGTCATGTGTGTCTTTAACTACGATTTTTGTATTTGTTTTTAAAATTTCTCTTCTCTAGGCATGCCCTGACAATCAGAGAGGCACGGTTACTTCGTCATGCTGACAGTATGCAGTATATGCTTCTAATATGGGACATTTTTTTTTTCCTTTTCAAATTGGAAATGCTTTGCTTTACTTATAAAAATAATTCAAGTAACCAAATCAAATTTAAGCTAGAAATTGCAAGCTTTCTAATCTCTCATTCTTATATCCACAATTAATAAATGAGCATTGAAAATTGGAGTAATAGGACTAAATTTTCATCTAAAAGATTATACCTATTTCACTAACACCAAAAATGAGTGCCAGATTCCATAGATACTGACTGTGTCAGTCAGGGTTCAAAGAGAAAAACTGGAACTTCTAAGGTTAAAATGAAAAACTTCTGACAGATAATGGAAGAGTTGAGAAACCTGGTGGGATGGTAAGACAACCCTGAGATTAGTAACAGCAGGAAGTTGTTGCTCTCACTCCTCAAATTGGATCCACAGAATACTAAGTGGGAGGCAGGGAGAGGAGTATATTGGGAGTGGTGGCCTTGATAGAAGAGTGTTTCTTTAATGTCATTGACACTGCTTAGAATTGCTATCACATGATACACACACACACACACATTCACACACATACACACACACATATACAGACTTTTAGTTGGCTTCAGTATGGTTTAGAAATTCTCTTCACACAGTGTACCCCCTGAATGCCCGAACCCAGTGGACTGTTTTCACTGTTTTCCTTGCTAGTGTGTTATTGGCAGAAGGATAATGGGAGTAGTAGGTGTTACCAGAATCTGGAGCTGGAGTTATCAGATGGAAGGATAGCCAAGGAGGCTGTCATTCAGCCAAAGGCACTGCCCTATAAACAGAGGTGGAGAAGAAATAAACCTGACTTATTTCTTTTAGCCAATTTTGAGTCTCCTACCAGTTCTTTCCTTTAGCAAATTCAGCAGGAAGGCAGCTGCCATGAGTATCTGGGGAATGCAGCTCGTAGGAGTCATTCCTCCTATAATGAAGAACAAAGCAGAGAAAGAGCAAGAAATTGACTTAAGAGAAAGTAGGCAAATGGCCAGTACACTTCCAGTGCTAGATATCACCAAGGCTTCTAATATTCGCCACTCCAGCAGGAAAATATATATGGTTATCCTTTAATTTGTAGTTGGGTCAAACGATTTTAAATATTTATTAGTCATGCATTTTGTTTTCTAAATGGTCTGCTTATATTATTTGTGAATTTGGGAGAAAGATGTTGTTAGTGAAATCTTTTAAAACTTTTTTGGTAGAATTTCTTTATCCATTTTTTAATAGCTCTCTTATATATATGTGACAGTTTTCCCCATTTTGCCTTTCAACTTTGTGTCATTTCCATTCAGAAGTTTTAACTTTTATTTTGTCACATATGTCAATCTTTGCTATTATGTCATTCTTTGAAAGGTCTTCTGCACTTCAATATTACAAAAGCTGTCTGGATATATCCTTTTTGTACTTTGATGTTTTCATTGTTCTTGCTTAATTCCTTAGTTCTTCTGGGATAAATTTGGGAATGGTGTAAGCTAAAGATTGAAATCATTTTTTTTTTCTTTTTCAAATCAATATCTGATTTTTTCAACACTTTATTAAACACTATCTCCACTTATTTGATATGTTACCACTGGCATACTTAAATTATATTTTAAATAAGAACCTTAAACTGCTAAATGTCTTCATTTTGTAAGGATAGAAGCTTTAATATTTGCAGGATTAAAAATACTTCCAAACAAGCCCACAAGTCTTGAATATAATAATTATAACTTTAGATTCATATTTCTATTTTGGGTAAACTGACAAGCACTTTTGTCCTTAGCACCATATTGCTTTGACTGTTTCTTTATCATTTCATTCTCACATAACTGGACATGATGTATATAGCTACTGATGCCTTATGGTTTAAATATAAGTACATGTCATGAAAATGACATATTAATTAAGCAAAATTTAGAATTTGTTATGATAATTTAAAAGATGTTCACAACAGTGGACATCATACTTCATGATGAAAGACTGAAAGCTTTCCTGTTAGATCAAGAATAAGACAAGATGCTACCTTTCACCATTTCTGTTCAGTGTAGTATTGGAGATCTTAGCCAGTATAATTAGGCAAAATGAAGTAAAAGACATCCAAATTGGAAAGGAAAAAGTAAAATTATCCATCTGTTCACAGATGGTATGATCTTTCTTATATGTAGAAAAACCTAAAGATCACACACACACACACACACACACACACACACGTTGGAACAAATAAATGAATTCAGTAAAAAATCAGTTGTGTTTCTATGCACTAACAAATGAACAATCTGAAAAGGAAGATAACAATATCATTTGCACTGCAAAAATAGAAAGAAGTCCTAATTGAATCTGTAGACTCAGTGTAATCCTTATCAAAACCCCAATGACATACCTTGAAGAAATAAAAAGCACATCCTAAAACTCTTAGAGAAATTAAAGGACCCCAAACAGCCAAACAGTTTTGAAAAAGACAGATTTGGAGGACTCAACACTTGCTGCTTTCAAAATGTACTACAAAGCTCTAGTAATTTTTTTAAAAAATGTTATACTAGTATAACATAGACAAACACATAGACCAGTAGGAGAGAACACAGAGCCCAGAAATAAGCTCTTGCATATATGAGGAAATGACCGTTAATATAATGCCAAGACCATTTAACAGGGGAAGGATAGTCTCTTCAGCAAATGGTGCCCATCTCAATAAAATGAAAAGGCAACCCATTGAATGGGAGAAAATATTTGCAAATCACAAATCTGATGTGGAAAACATTCAGAATATATAAAGAACTCCTAACATGCAATAACAAAAAGACAAACTGCCGGATTTCAAAAAGAACGAGGGACTTGAATAGATACTTCTCCAAAAAAGATACACAAGTGGCTAAGAAACACATGAAAAAGTTGCTCAATATCACTAATTGTTAGAGAAATGCAAATCAAACTACAGTGAGGTAGCTACTCACACCCGAGAAATGCAAATCAAACTACAGTGAGGTAGCTACTCACACCCATTAGGAAGTCAAACAAAACAAAAACATAAAATAACAAGTTTTGGTAAGGATGAAGAGAAATTAGAAAGCTTGTGCACTGTTGATGCAAATGTAAAGTGGTACATATGCTTTAGAAAATAGTATGGCAGTTAAAAAAATAGAATTACCATATGACCTAGCAATTCCTACTCCTTAAAGGACTTAAATACATACATGTTTACAGTACCATTATTCACAAAAGCCAAAAGGTGGAAGAACATAAATGTCCACTGACAGATTAATGCATAAATAAAATGTGGTATATACACACAATGGAATATTATTTAGTCTGAAAAAGGTAGAAAATTCTGACACATGCTACATACAACATGGATGAACCTTGAGGATATTATGCTAAGTGAAATAAACCAGTAACAAAAGGAAAAATCTTGCATGTTTCTGCTTACATCAGGTACCTAAAGTAGTTAAAATCATAGAGACAGAAAGTAGAATGGTAGTTGCCGGGAGCTGGAAGTAACAGGGAATGGAGAATTATTTTTAAGGGGTAAGAATTTCCATTTTGCAAGAAAGAGTTCTGTAGATGGATAGTGACAATGATTGGCATAAAAATGTGAAAGTTATAACGCCACTGACTTTTACACTTAAAACTGGCTAAGATGGCAAATTTTATGTTCCATGTGTTTAACCACAATTTAAAAAAAATTACTATTAATGAAGAGATGTTCGCAAATTCTTTGACATTAATCCTATTAAGAAATAAAACATGTTTCTTCTCCATTTGAAAATATTCAATAGAGAAACACTCAATACTCTTATTGAGTTACCTCCATTATATAGCATGCTGCAGAAGTGATGCTGCAGTAGTTTAAAGGCTGATTTAGAAAAGACAGTAAAGCTTTCCTCAGGTTACACATTTGAAGACAATTAACCTAGGAACTCAGTTCCTATGCTCTGAGAAAGCTTAAGCTGCGAGAAGAGATCACGTGTAAATGCCCTGGACAACAGTTGGGCTTCTGAGAAATCTTCTGTGATAACACCAGCCTTAGCCACTGTGTGAGTGCAGTCATTTGAGAGACCCATAGAGAACCACTTGTTTTTGCCCAGTCAATAGCCAGAACCATGAACAATAATGTCAATATATGATTGTTGTTGTTTTACACCATTATGTTCATGGGGAGTACTATACAACATTATATAATCACAATAGTTCCCAAGAGCAAAGGTTATTGGATCAGAGGCACTAGTATTTGAATTTCAACTTTGTTACTTACTAGCTAAATTTGACCTTAGAATTATTGCCTAAATTAAATGTAAATTGAGGGTAAAATTACTTCATAAAATTGGTCTGGTTAAAAATAAGATGTAAAATGCCCCTTATAGTATATGGAAAATAATAAACACTCAGTATTTTATAATAGTAGTCAATATTGCTGTTACTACTATTACAATAAAATCTGGAGTCATCCTCAGTAAAATAATTTGCATGTGCATTTATGTTAAAATTTCCTTATATTAATCAAAGGAATTCATTATTTCTAATAATCAATCTTAACTTCTCAAATTAAGTTACCTCTCATTCCCAGTTGAAGACAGAATTATCAAACAATATAGTTTTTCTATATTTGGAAGTCACAGAGCTAAGTTAAGTTTTATAGATTCAGTCTCTTTTTCTTACAGGATGTTTAGCAATTCTTAAAAGTCTGAGTTTTCTAAGAAAACAATGCATTGTTCTCTGTGGCCACCCAAACCTCATTAGCGAAATCTTATTCCTTTTAGCATTAAACTTTAATATATAATCAGAGCTTCACTCATCAAAAAATATCCATTGGCCATCCATTTACATTAGGAGCAGGGAAAAAAAAAAACAAAGGTTTTTTTTTCTAGAGCAGTTGCATCATTGTATGCCTGGAACATTATTAGTCTTCTATTTTTTTTTTTTTTTTTTTTTGAAGACTTCTAAACTACAGGGCTACTGAAGTTATTGCCAAGTATATAGAAACTATCTTTGTAAACAAAATCTCTGGAGATTGAGGAGTCTCTTTTCAAAACCCAATACAGTGCAATGTGATACAAATGATCTATTTCTTTCTACTTTTTCCATTAAAATATGGGATCGTTACTACCACTTTCTTTACAAGAGGAGAAAATCATTTATAAGGAGCTCAACTATAAAAAGTGTAATCACCAGCAAATTTTTCTTTAGCATAGGAAGCACTATTTTCTAGTTTCCTGCTGATGATAAAAGACTAGAATTGAAACACTACTGTTTCTGTGCAGTTATGTAAGATGTTATGTTTAAAAATCCTATTAAATATGCCTGGGGACTGTATACATTAAATGAGTCTGCATTGTTCCTTATACTTCTCAGACTTCTGTGTCAAAATTTTAGCACACAAAGGATTCTTTATTAAATGATCTCAAATGAGGGACCTCACCTTAATTGCATGATAATTTTATTTTTGTTTCAATATTAGAGTTTAGAGTTTATGCCATATTAAGAGAACAAAGAAGTTCCATTTACATTTCAAAGGTGATATTTGCAAACTCAAAGACAGTGAAACGAAAAAAATGGCTTAGAAGGTGTATTCATCGTAATAGTGTTTATGTAAGCCTGGTGGAACACATTTACCTTTAAGAGACACATAAATGCTTTGCAAACATCTGTAAAGTTCGGTAGAAACTCTGGAAGCTCTTGTTATTTTTGTGACAGTGATATGTGAATGATATACCTCTTTGCTATGTAAGGAATTTTGAGGCTAGAATAAAGTCTCAACCTTCAGAAAGCCATCCTTTGTAGATACCCTTTGCTGTCACTGATGTGCAGGCTATTACATGGGCTAAATTTCTCCTCAAGATTTGACAGTCCTGTGTTATCCCAGCTCAGCTCATTCACCACCATCTAATTAACAGCATTCTTCACTTTCCAGGACTTTTCTTACTGTATGTTGGTTTCTATAGCACAGCCCCACATAGTCAGCAACCTTGTAGCAATAATCAAGAGAAAGGCTCCAGTAGCTGGTGTGAAAATCCTGAGGCCGATTAGCTCACTTTTGGTCTTTCCCACACTGTCCACCACATTGCAGGATGGAGACTGCCCTGTCCATCATTTATTTGACAGTGCTGGTCATGGCTTGTGGTCTTTTAGGAGCACAAACCACTCTAGTTCCTTTCCATTTTACCCTTGAACTTGGGAAGGGGATATCTGAGAAAGGGGAGGGAAAGGCTATGATCAAAAGGTACGCAAGGTAAGAGATAACGGCTTTCTCAAATCCATAGCAATTATAATCTTTAACATTGCCTCAAAACATTTAGTTTGCTACAATGATTATTATTCAGATAAGTTTTCAGAAGAATGATTTCGAATATCTCAGCTTGCTGTAGAATAATGCCATCCTTTTCAGTCTTGTTTTTAAATAACAAATTTTGAAATATTCCTGAATGTCCTTCTAAATTCTAAGAGGGCAAACAAAAATATAGTCAATATTGTGTTTAACATTTTTGGTGATCAGTAGGTTAGTTCCATATGGTTTGACTTTATTGCAGGATTATATTTTTATACATACTAATTTTTCATAAGTGGAGGTTTCTTGTATAATTAATACTTTTAGTATATTTTGTTTTTGTCTCAAAAAGAGCTAGAAAAGTCTCTGTTAATACTGCAGTTAGTCAAATCCACCAGCACAGCTGCTGAGATTCAGTAGATTTTTCATTTTACTATAGAAGGGCCTCATCAGAGAAACTGTTTCATTACATATGTGGGCTTTCACAAGACTATATTCAGTGAGACCAAAAGGCACAAGGCCAGATATTCATCTTTATTTCTCAAGACAGCAAACCTCAGTTCCACATAAATCTAATAAAGTTAGTGGGGGAAATGACCAAAATCAACCTCTAGTAACATTTTGGTATAGTCTGCAATGTTGGGTTTTTTTTTGTTTTTTTTTCTCAACATGCTTATATATATTATATCCAGGATAGGATGTTAAAATGTATTTTCCTAGGTCTTAACTGAACATTTGTCAGTTGTTTTGAAACTGACACCAGGGTGCCAACTAACAAAACATTGCAAATTAAACTATTAGGCCATTTCCAAGAGGATTATCTTTAGGTATATGTACGCAAGTATCAAAAGGCATATAAAAATTAACCAAGTTTTTTTTTTGGGGTTATTTACTTCAAAAAGCAATAAAAACAGTTATATAGGATATTATGAAATTCTTTTGCCATCCTTAGGACACAGCTTCTGTAGTGTACCAGTGTGGAATCATCACCAAAGCTATATCAAGCTAAGTGATTGGCTTGTTTTCAGTTAGGTTATGTCTCTTCTCCTTTCCCCAAGAGAAGAGAACAGGGAACATTTCATAGCACATCAAATCCCCCTACAAAGAAATACTTATTTTCCAGTTTCTTTAGTGACCTAATGGATTCTTAGCATTCTTTTATGTTTGAAGGTAAATGGTAGGTTAATTCTGACAAAAATTGAGGTAAGCACTGCAGAACATGGACCTTGTCTTCTGGAATTAGAGAATATGTATTGATTAGAATTTGGAATGGCAAAATATAAATCCTGATTAGAATTGCTTGCAAGAGAGACTCCAAAGAAATCTAAGTTTACTACACACAACAAAGCCAAGGGAAAGATATGTATTTGCCAGGTGTATATCTTGCTTCAGGAAGGCAGACATGAATAATCTTAAACAGATTCCTTCTAGGTATGCCTCATACAGCATAAGGTGACCCCTTCTGAGGGATGGAATTCAAGAACTCAGTGGCTAAGGAAATAGACAAATGGTTAGGAAGAGAGCACATTGCCTTTAGAGACAATCAGCCTGAGTCTCTCACTAGAGCAAATCCCCCAAAACATATAAATAAGCCCCTTGAGAAAATAAGCCAGCATTTGTCAATACAATGCACAAACAGCCTCAATGCCAAGCTGCATACTCTTACAGTAAATTCAGACTATTTCTCTCCCTTATCTCTTCTTCCTTTTCGATTTCTACAGCAGCCAGGGGCAGCATGAGTAAGGGCAGTAGAAGAACAAAGTGATGAAAAGGTGAAGACCTAAAGGATTAACTTCCCTCCTGTAGGCTTATAAAATTAAAGCATACTCAAATTGGGTTGAGAAAAATATTTAAAGGTAACCAAAGACAGGAATTTTGCCATTCAGTAAAACTAGATATTTTAATAAAGAGATACGGATTATATATTACTCCCTAGAATTGTTCAGAAGTACTATGGAGTTTGCCAAGTTTTATATCCAGGGGAGGGATAGTAAGATAATAAGTGAGTTTAGAGAGGTAGTGTCAAGTATAATTATTTTTTAATGTTATCTTGATTCCAAAATATTCAATAAATCACTTACATATAGAATATGCATATACTTATAGTTTGGGTATTTGGGGCTGAGATTAATAGATATTATATCATTATATATTATATCATAGATAATATACGTGATACATTAGGTAATA
Organism: Crocuta crocuta; assembly: GCF_008692635.1. Lineage (NCBI taxonomy): Eukaryota > Metazoa > Chordata > Mammalia > Carnivora > Hyaenidae > Crocuta > Crocuta crocuta. The sequence goes on along the minus strand of NW_027530545.1, from coordinate 12,539,479 downwards.
TATAGTAGAATCTAATAATTATATATAGTAATATCTAGTTATATAATGATATATATCAATCCAATATATATCTAATGGTATGTAATATTAAATACATATGTAAGGTTATATATATATATATGCACACACACACACAGTCAAGTATAATTATTTTTTAATGTTATCTTGATTCCAAAATATTCAATAAATCACTTACATATAGAATATGCATATACTTATAGTTTGGGTATTTGGGGCTGAGATTAATAGATATTATATCATTATATATTATATCATAGATAATATACGTGATACATTAGGTAATATATAGTAGAATCTAATAATTATATATAGTAATATCTAGTTATATAATGATATATATCAATCCAATATATATCTAATGGTATGTAGTATTAAATACATATGTAAGGTTATATATATATATGCGCACACACACACATACATACATATCTTCACTTTATTTTCTTTTTTGAGTAATTCTAATTATTTTTGGAAATAGCTGCTACTCAATGAAAGTTAATTTACCTCATTCATTTTGAGTGCTTGCCAGCACTCAAAGGTATTCAGGTCAGAGCATCCCTTCAACAGAAAAAAAGAGAATACCAACTCAAAATGGATTAAGTAATAAGAAGATTAAGTAATGTCACAGAAGAGGATCTACAGGGAAGTCGACCCTAAAACTGATAGATTTGTCTGCCCACTCACACCCTGAAGGACTGCGGTCCTTTTCATCTGCCCGCGGTGCCATGTTAGCACACTGGCGCAACAGTGTAGCACCCAAATCAGCTCCATGCCATCACACCAGACTTCATAATGCCCGCCAGAAAACTACCCTTTCTTATGGGTCTTATTTTTTTTTTAATTCATGAGAGCTTTTTCTAGAAGCACTTCATTAGAAGATCTCTCGTCATTTTCCAACTGCTGCTAAACCAATTGCTGCTACCGAAGATAGAAACCATGTTTAACTCAGAGTAATCAGGACTGATCATTATATTGAGAAAAGTGATTACCTTCTCTGACCAAAAAGCTGTAGGGAAGAAGGTGGAAGACTGGAAAAAAAAAAAAAAACACTCTTCTGGCAATGAGGAAAAATGAAATACTGTTAAGAATACTGTCAGAAAGGGTACTGGCAATAATGTATGGTTCACTCAAACTAGGCGATTTGAAGAGAGTTAACTATAGGCACTGCTTCCAAAGGTATGATAGGGCTTAAGAAAACAAACAAGGCACACTGCAGAACCTAGTGGCTTATAGTAGCAGAGAGCTGTGCTGTCTCTAGTCCTGAGGAAATGAGGGATAGGCATGGTTACTAGAAATCAGGGGTGGTGTCTGATTGCAACTGTGGCTTTTATTGGAAAAAAAACATCTAACCCCTAGTGACTTGACAGCGAGGAAGTGAAATATCCCAAACTTATTTCAGTTCATTCTCTGATCATTTACAGATAGGACTCAAACAGAAGCAGAAGTCCAGAAGGTCTGTGGTTGTAGTCTGCAGCATTTATCCTCCCATGTCCAGAGCAGCCTGGAGACGGGTGAAGAGTGGATCTAGAAGAGAAATGGAAAATGTTCAACACAGATATCAGTACTGGTAATTATTATTATAATTAAAATAAATGCTCACATATAAACTAGTATGTGTCATATAGAATGTATATGTGTGTTTATGTACATATGTTCAAAATATATTCAAATTTTAACTATGATAAAATGTAGCAATTACACATTTTTTATATTTTTTTCAGTAGCAGAATTGCTAAAACAAAAAGTAGGCAAATTTCAAATATTGCTAGATATTGCCAAATTGTCATTTTAAAATGCTAAATAGGGGCACCTGGGTGACTCAGTCGGTTGAGCATATGACTTCGGCTCAGGTCATGATCTCATGGCTTGTGGATTCGAACCCCGTGTCGGGCTCTGTGCTGACAGCTAGCTCAGAGCCTGGAGTCTGCTTCAGATTCTGTGTCTCCCTCTCTCTCTGACCCTCCCCTGCTCACGTTCTCTCTCTCTCTCTCTCAGAAATAAATAAAACCTGGAAAAAATTTTTTAAATCAATTTACATTCCCTCCACTTTTAAATCTTGCCAAGATGAGGTTAAAATTATTCCCAAATGGATGGATAAAACATTATGTACATTGTTTGCTTTTATTTATGTTAAAATCATGGTTAATTTTTAATTTTTTTTTCAAATTTTTTACATAGAGGTACAACATTTTTTTTTTCATTTGGCTACTTCTGATGTTTTTATTTAATGTATTGTCTGCTTCTATCTTTTGTCCAGGTTTTATAGGATTTGTTTTTCCATGTCACATATATTGTCTATGTTATACATGTTGGTGATCCTCTGTTACTATAGATTTTGATTAAAACAACTATTATTTATTAAAGAAAAAAAGTTATCATTTTCCTAAGCTTAATTTGCTAAATTGTAGATAGTTTTATGTAACTATATCATCAACAATCCCAAACTTCACTACTTTTAAGAGCAATGCAATCACCTCCATTTCTAGACTTCAGTTATCTAGGAATTTTCTGTTTTAGCACATTCAATTCTTACAACTGCTCCCCCCAGAAAAAGGTAATCTTATTACCTCCATTTTATATATGGGAAACACAAGAACAGAAAGGTAATAACAAAATATTAGGGGTGGGAAATGGTTTCTCAAATTCTTACTCTACCCACCGTGACCTTAGATACCAATTTACTGCATAGATTGCATGGATTCTTAACTAATCAAAAAGTTGAGGATAGAGCTTTTCCAATTACCTTTTTTTTTTTTTTTTACTTTCTGGATATTAAAATGACCAGTTATTTTTCTTTGACCAATACCCTTTTTAAAGAGCCAAGCTAATCATTATCAGAGATTTATTCTGCATTACCTGGATTCGTTTTGTGACTTCCATTTTGGAAAGACTTTTCTAGAATCCAGGTGAGAAATGTAAAACTTCCCTTCACTTCCAGCTCTGTCAAGTCTCAAAGCAATCAGATAACTTCTAGCCACCTAGAAGTCCCTCAAAGATTGATCCATGCATAATTTTCTGTATCTGACCATTTTGATGATTAATATCATCTTATGTGAATACATAAGCACTTTAGGGTTTAGGAATAAGGTCTTTTATAAAAGCGTATTTGATTAAAAAAGAAAGAATAATTGTGTACTCCACAGATCACTTGTGAAAATAGATGGCAAACAATGGATCTCAGTATATACATATAACCAGATAATCACATTCGGGTTTTTTTACAAGAAAGGGAAAGAAAATAACCATCATGTATTAAGTGCTAAAATGTAGAGGGGGTTGTGATAAGTGCATTTAGAAATATTTCTTATGTGTGTGTCCTCAAAACTCCATGGAAATTGTCATTATCCCCATTTTTCACATGAATAAATTGAGATTGCAGATGTCTGACCATCTCAGACATCTTATGTAACTTATGTAACACCATAAGTTACACTTGGGATGCCTTCATTCTTAAAATATATCACTCTTAAAACATCTATATCTAGAATCAACTCATATTCTCTTTTGCTTTAGGAGATTCTCTCCTAGTATATCCTCCACTGGATAATGTGACTTTACAGCCAAAACCTACTTCCACTACAAATTCAAATGTTACCACACTAGGAGAGCCTGTGAGTTTAATTCAGTAACATAAATCTGACAATTACCAGTTGGTTATTTACAGTATATATTATCAAAAATAAAAATAATGCTCCTGTACATTTTCATAGTATTATAATAGTCTATTTAATGGCCTGGATCAGTATTTTTTTAACATTTTCTAAATAGTAAGTCTAGAGTTTTAAGACTTTAAAAATGTAGTAATTACTCTGTCTCCTCTAGTACTGTTACTATTCAAACTCTGTCCTTGACATCCCTAACCATGAGAAGCTAGGGATGTCATCACAGTGTTCAGAGTATTAATATTTTAATCTTAAAGGGTGATAATTAAATCCCACTTTAACCAACCAACCAACCCTGAGAAATTTCCACTCCAGTGACTAGATGGGAAGAAGTAACTGAAGTACCTCCAAAGAGAAAATAACAAAGTAATATATATATAACTCCATATCTCTTAAGGGTCTTTGGTAGAATGATCCAATTTATGAAGACCAGGGTCTTTGAAGAATTATTTCCCACTAGAATGTGAACAGCACAACCTTTCTTTGTGTATCTCTCTTTGAATGTTATATGACTATAAGGCCATAGTATCTAGAAACATTCCACATTGAAGACTGAAAAGTAGTTGTTGTTGTTGTTTAATGTTTATCTATTTTTAAGAGAGAGACAGAGTGTGAATGAGGGAAGGGCAGAGAGAGGAGACATAGAATCTGAAGCAGGCTCCAGGCTCTGAGCTGCCAGCACAGAGCCCAACATGGGGCTCGAACTCACAAACTACAAGATCATGACCTGAGCCAAAGCCAGACACTTAACAGACTGAGCCACCCAGGTTCCCCAGTAGTTTCCTTTTAAACTCACTATACTTCCTTCAAATGATTATGTTCTGAAATCACAGTAACATTCAATAAGTAGTCATGATTTTTAAATTATTTATCCATAGGACTGAAACAAATCCTTCCATAAATGTGTATTCTATAAATGTTGGTTGAATAAATGAGTTGAAAACAAAGTAGAAAGGTTGGGGCACCTGGGTGGCTTGGTCAGTTAAGCGTCTCACTCTGATTTTGGCTCAGTTCATGATCTCACAGTCATGAGATGGAGCCCCATGTTGAGACTATTAGTCTCTGCACTGGGCGTGGAGCCTGAGATTCTCTCTCACCCTCCCTCTCGGCCCCTCCCCTTCTGGCTCACTCCTTCTCTCTTCAAAAAAATAGAAAGGTAATTTTTGCAAATTCCTAATCACATCCACTCTAGTGAGAATTGGACATGTAACTAGAAGGATAGTCCTCCCCTCCTTTTCTAGTAGAATCTGGAATAAAAGTGGTAAATTTCAATTCTTTGAGGCATAATGCCTTTATTTGGCAAGTGATAAATATTTCCTACAAAACAAGTCTCATAATCTAGATTGGATAAAATTCCTGTGAAGTATCAGGGCTATGCAAGTACAAGACCCAATAGAACAGCTGCCAGACATGATCTCTCTTCAGATAAACTAAATCACTTTAAATAGCTTCAAATTTTGGATTTTTGTAATGGAAGCTGGTCTAAAATAATTGGAATATAATTAGACTGGGAGTGTAGAAATTTAGAATCTAGGCTTATATTTAGCACCAACTAGAGAGTTGAAATATATATATATATTTTTTTTTGGCAAATAGTTTATTGTCAAATTGGTTTCCATATAACACCCAATGCTCATCCCCACAAGTGCCCTCCTCCATGCTCATCTCCCCCCTCTCCCCAACATCCATCAGTCTTCAGTTTGTTTCTTAGCATTCAAGAGTCTCTCATGGTTTGCCTTAGAGACTTGATATTGGTCAAATAATGAAACTATTCAAAGTCCTATATGTTAAAATTAGGAGATTGGACTCTAATCTTTAGGATATCTGTAACTTTGAAAAACTATGAAAAGCATGTGCTTTCTATTCAAATAATTATATATTTCCAAGATTGTAGTGTTTTGATTTTATGACATATTGTTAATTTATAGCTACTATGAGAACAATTTTTTTGATAAACAGCATAACATCTACATATAATATTGTTTCTGAGGAAATACAATTGATTTTATGGCCATCTACTTTCTGATAAAATTTTGGGGAATGTGATTCCTCATTAAGTGTGTCTTGCATACTGTAGCAAAGTGCCACTGTGTTTGAAAAATACCTTCTGCAGTTTTTTGCTCTACACATTGTGTGGGGTTGCATTATATTTTTGATAAAGTTGATACAAGAGCTAGCCAAGCCTGCTTATACATTCCAGCCATATGTGTCTGCTGTTGTCAATGACTACACTCTGAAAGCAAGGAAGCAAGCAAGCAATAAATAAATAAATAAATAAATAAAGTGCATCAAATAATTGCCTAAGTATGCTATTAAAAATAAATGAGGTCATCTCTCACTTGTACTTAACAAGACACAAGGCTGCACATTCCTTCTATCCATTGAGGCAACTTGGCAAAATAACATGCCATTGCATGGCCATGTTATCAGAGGAACTTTGAAATGGGTAAATGAATAAGATATTGCTGAAAACTTACCATAAGAAAGGATGGCCCAGATGCTTTGTCTCCTGCCTTTTATAAGAAGTATATAATATTACATTTAGCTAACAGAAGATAAGACACAGTTGACAAACTAAATATGACAAAGGCAAACAAAATCTCAATAGTCTTTTAAGAGATACCTGTTACCACAGCAAAGCAAGAAGTGGGTCCTTCTAATCATATTCCAAGCATATTCTGTCATATTACTGTGGTTATGAATCTTTTTATCTCATGAGGATGGCATGGTATAATTGAAATCTATTTTGTATCTGAATGGATGATAGTTTTCTAATAGGTTAATTGTTACAAAAAGGGAGAGAAAGTGAATCTTAGGTAACCACTACTGCTTCAATTATTGCATGAAAGTCTTTCTCTCTGTTAAAAGGAGTCAGATTAAACCTTTTACTCTCTTGAAATCAATTATTTGGTAGATATTTTAAATTCATGTTATACAGTGGGTTTTTCTTTGTTGTATTTATTTTGACCTTCACAACAGTTACATGGCTGATGTGTTAATAAGCGTACTTTAAAAGTGAAGAAATTAATCTATGAGAGTATATGGGACTTGTCAAGACACAACTTGTTAGAGATATTACCATAGTGTTTCATGTTGGCAGAGGAGGAATATAACTATATTGCAATCCTCATGAAGAAGTCTTATAAAATTTCTACAGGTGTTGTCATGCACAAATCTGTTTTCAGTTAGGCTCCATAATTCCAGAACTAAGAAAAAAATGTTTTCTTCAGTTTACGTAATTTTATTCAGTTGTCACGCTCTTAAGAATCACGTGCTGGGGCTCCTGGGTGGCTCAGTCGCTTAAGCATCCCACTTCAGCTCTGGTTATGATCTCACAGTCTATGGGTTCAATCCCTGCTTCAGGCTCTGTGCTGACAACTCAGAGCCTGGAGCTTGCTTCCAATTCTGTGTCTCACTCTCTCTCTACCCCTCCCCACTCTCAAAAATTAACATTAAGAAAATAATTTAAAAAATCACATGATGCTTACAGGGCCACACTGTAAGGTCTTATGGTTATAAAATTGAGAAAAATATCAATCTGCCAAGAAGCTAGAATTAAAATCTAGATTATATTATTTCTACATATGTTGTTTGATTTTATCCTGCCAACAACACATTGTGCTCATTGACAAAATGAGAAAACTTAGATTCAGGGAAGATAAATTATCTACTGTCTTTTAACTCTTCAGTATAGAATCAAGAATCATAATTTGAATGTCTTTCTTTTTTATGGGTAAATATAATTTCTACTATATAATTAATTTCCCTTAGGTTGTTGATGTTATAGGTATTTATAGAATATGTTGGTTTTATGTATAAACTTTATTTTAAGAAAATGCAACAGGGGCGCCTGGATGGCTCAGTTGGTTAAGTGTCCGACTTTTGATTTCAGCTCAGGTCATGTGTCTCTGTCCATCTCTAGCTTGTGTGCTCTCTCTCTCTCTCTGTCAAGAAAAAAGCAAATGCAACAAATGAAATGCCACCCCTTATAAAAAGGGGGAGCCAAGGTTAAGAATTAAATTTATGAACGAATTAAGAAGAATTAATTCATCAGGAATGAACTAAGTTTTTAAAATATCTATATAATTAAATTTGACTTGAATTTATCAAGATTTTATTTAAGGAATTAAATTGAATAAATAATATTAATACTTACACATATTGAATTTTATTGAGTATCCATTATGTCTAAGAATGGTGACATTTGTTGAGCAGGATGCAATGGGATAAAGAAGATAATAAGAACTTATCCTTTAACTTACAGAAACATTCAGTTGTGCTACATTGAATATTGTTTGTACTATTCAACAGTCTTGACTTTATTAGTTGTATTATTATAATATTGTATACATTTCATCAGAAGTAGAAGTAAAATTTCTTAGGAAGCTTCTTTGGTATGCAAAAATTATTATCAGAGAGCAGTACATATTAAACATTATTTTTTAAAAGGGAGTAGGTGACCTTATCTTTAACTGTGGGCAGAGCTTTCTTTGTACCTTTTTCTGATGATTGAATTTAAATGGCTATTAGAGCAAAGAACATATTGTCTGACCTTCTCAATTCTCTTTCTTGACCTCTTCTTTTCTTTTAAGCTTTTCATATAAAATGCAGTCTAGGCATAGGATGAAAAACAAATCCCAGCACCTTCATCCTAACTAAAAACTCTTATTGTAATGGAAGTTAATAAATCCAATACTGTTGACATTGTCTTTCTAATGACATATATCTCTCCATGTGGAAACTGCTGAATCCATATTAAGTCACAGTGGTTAGATACATCAGTAAACTATGTACCATCTGTTGGATTACTGTAGTTACTCCCAGTATTCTTCATGCAGTTGAGACAAAAAGTTTAATTATGCTTTTAAAACTCAATCAACAACCAAATATTATTAATACTATGTGAGGCATTGTGGAGAATATAAAGATCTATAAAGTAAAATCTCATCCCTCAAGAAACATAGTCAGTTTTTCAGGGAAAATGAAAATGCCTGTGTAATAGTTTCCAAAAATGGCTACCACTTCACTCCCATAAGCACATGACATTCCTCACATCAAGAGGTGGACTTTATTTCTCTTCCCTTTGCTTCTTACCTGGTTTTCATAAAAGGAAAACAGCAGAAATGATATTCTGGGGCTGTGGGGCCCAAGCTTTCAGAGGATTGGCAGCTTCCACTTCTATATGTTGGAGTCAAGCCCCCTGCTAGAGGAAAGTATAAGCTAGATTACTGAATGATTAGAGACTGATGGGTCCTGTGGTGTGAGCCAGACCACCTCACATTTCTCATCTTCTATATTCTCTGGTTCAGCTAAGCTTAAATCTCATCCAAGAGATGAAATGTTTATTGGCATTTTTCTACTATTATCCTTTATATGGAAATAAAAACACTAAAAATTGACTCAAAAACCACTCTCACTTTCATTAATATGTGATTGTTACAATCACATATCTGATCCTTGAGTATGCTACATCCTATATCAAAGTCTAAAATGGGTATCTTTTTTCCCTTTTTAAATAAAATTTCTTCCTAATTTTATAATCTAGAAAGCTCCAAATATCAGAGGTATACATATAGAGTTACAAGTCTTTGAAATTAATTTCCTACTCTAATAAAAACTCATTTAATAAAAACTCACTTTTAATACTCAAATTTTGTGTCCCATTTTTATACAGAACAAAAATTTGTCTTAAGCAAAGCCAAAATATATCCGAATTCAGGGAGTACAGCACTTACACAGTATATTTATTTCATCAAGAAGAAGCACATCAGGGGCACCTGGGTGGCTCAGTCGGTTGGGCATCTGACTTAGGCTCAGGTCATGATCTCACGGTTCGTGGGTTCGAGCCCTGCATCGGGCTCTGTGCTGACAGCTAGCTCAAGCCTGGAGCCTGTTTCAGATTCTGTGCCTCCCTCTCTCTCTGATCCTCCCCTGCTCATGCTGTCTCTATCTCTCTCTCAAAAATAAATAAATGAAATATTTTTAAAAAAAGAAGCAGCAGCACATCATCCAACCAAGGATGACAGGAAAATTCATTACAATGAGTTAATATATTAATCATAAGATGACATCAAAGATGGGGTAAAAATGGTAGAATATAATGCAAATCTTACAGACCTTGGACAAGAAGAAATAATACAATCAAATAAATGGCTTAAAATACCAGGGGAAATTACACAGAATAAGCTAACTCTTAAAAGTATATACAACACAATAGGTTGACATCAAAGGATGTCATTTAAAGCTATTCAGTCAAATGATAGATACCTAAGGGTCTTAATGTCATTATAATGTACAGTATTGTAATGCCAACTACCTAAACATAGGCACAAATCTTTAGAATTATCAAAATAATTATTTAATACAATAAAGCAAATATCAGCCATGCAGAGAAATAATAACATAATAAACAGAAAAATACAAAAGAAAGACAGAATTAAGGATAAAATCCAATTAAATAAAAAACATAAATGTGCTTAATTCACATATTAAAATTTTTTGAATGCTAAATTAATGTATGAAAATTTGATGAGATACATGATAAATATGTCTCCTCAAAAATCTTTTTTTTAATTAATAGTAGGGAAAAATACTATCTGTAGATTAGGGGAACCTGGATATGTTACATTAAGAAAATTAATACAATGGACATTACCAGCTACCAGCCAAATCCAACATAATGTGTCTCCTTACAAGAATAATTGACAAAGAAAAATATCACATCTGCAGTGTCTCTGCTAAAAATCCAGGAATCCACTTATAAGGAAGCACTGAACAAACCTAACTGAGGGAAACATAGAAAACAAAGGGTTGCATGTTATATGATCCCTTTTCTAGAACAATATTATACTAATGAGAACAGATTAATTGTTTCCAGTTTAGGATTAAAGGGAAGGGTATAACCGTCAAAGGATAACACAATGAAGTGTCTGTGTAATGACAGAATGATTCTGTATGTTGAATATCTTATGATGATGGTTACTCAAATATATACCTGCAATAAAATTTTAACAGAATATACAGTATATTGGGGAAAAAACTCCATCATAATATAAAATAAAGATTAAATACTTGTGAATAAGCTTATTAGTAAGATAGTATAGAAACTTATAGGAAGAAATGCTGGAAAACACTAGAAAAAGACACAAAAGCAAATTTATATAATATCTCATGTTCTAAATGACAAGAGCACATTATAAAATTTGCAGTTATCTCTAAATTAATATAAAAATTCAATAAAATAATGATTTTTGGATATACGTAAACGATATTCAGATGTCTATGGAATGAACATTCAGGGAAAGTTAGGATAGTTCTAAAAAGGGTATCAGGGAGGGGAAACTAGGCCTGCTGAAAATACAGCATAGTTTAAATCCTCAAAAACCATAGTATGAAACTGACACATGAGTAATTAGACCAGTGGAAAATACAAGAAAATTCAAAAATAGATTCTAGTATGTAATAAAATTTTGGTAATATGAAGGAAATCACATCTCACATCAGTGGAGGAGGGGAAGAGGAGAAGCACTAAGCACAAGTGTTGGGACAATTGGGCAGTGGTTTGTAAAAACATAAACAAGAAACCATACTTCAAATCACTCAGCCACGAAAGCACTTAAGGAATCAAAAATCTAAATGTATGAAAAGAAAACCCTTATATAAGAACCTTAAGAAAGCCAGGGGAAACTTCTAACTGACTTAAAATCCATTTGTACTGAAAGAAAAAAATATATTTATTTTATTATATATATAATAACATGTGCAAAAACAAGCAAATGGCAAGTAAGAAGATATTTGTGTTATATATAAAAAAATAAAAGTCTAATCTCCTTAAAGTTCTAAAGAACTCTAAAATTGCAGATGATCATACATCTAATAGAAAAAAATGGGGAAAGAAGGGCACGTGTGTGACTTAGTTAAGTGTCCAACTTTGGCTTAGATCATGATCTCATGGTTAGTGAGTTTGAGACCCGTATTGGGCTCTGTACTGACAGCTCAGATCCTAGAGCCTACTTCAGATTCTGTATCTTCCTCTCTATCTTTGCCCCTCCTCCACTATGGGAGCACTCTCTCTCTGTCTCTCTGTCTCTCTCTCTTTCTCTCTCTCTCTCCCCCTCACAAAAATAAACATTTTAAAAAATGGGGAAAGAAAAAAACATGAACAGATATTTTTTTTTAAATGTGCACAAAATGTTCTTAAAGATTAAAAAGAACTCTCAACTTCATGCACAATAAGAGAAATAAAATTCAAACTATGCTATGGCACCTAGGTGGTTCAATTGGTAGAGCTTCTAATTTTGGCTCAGATCATAATGTCACGGTTTGTGAGTTCATCAGAATACTCTGTTGGAAAGTCTTATATTTTATTCTTTGCTGATGGAGTTCATAATGGGACACATTTTACAGAAGTAATTAGGCTATACTCAACAAGGCTCTGTATTCATATATATATGAATTATATATACAACATTTACACATATTACAGTGCACGTAATATTTACGGGTGTGTGTCTGTGTGTGTGTATATACTTTCTAGTTTTGTTCACTGAAAGGGATTTGAATCAAAAAACACCAAGAAATATAAGCATATTTAGATTTAAATGAAGGGATTCCCACTAGATAAATTCATGAAAAAAATAAAAATCCATGAATACATATTCCAAAAGAAAGAAATTGAGGAGGGTGGCAGGATGGGGCAATGGGGAGGGGGAGAAGGAGGCAGGAATAAAGGAATGAATGAAGGAAGAATGGAGGGAGAAAGGAAGGAAAGAAAAAAAAGGAAGAAGGAAGAAAAGAGGGAAAGAAGGTAGAAAGGAAGGAAGACTGGCATCCCTAGAAAATCAATAATTTAAAGACATTAATATATCTGATTTGGGCTAAGATCAACAATGGATGCTAAATCATTGAATAAAAGTAGTTGTAGGGGAGGTTATTCACAAGATTTCAAAATATCAATTCCTGTATTTAATACAAAGGGAAAAACTACCTTTGAAATGAAGATATGCAGTCAAGCAAATATCACAGTAAACTAAGTCAAATGAATATTTTGGTTCCCTGATGTATATAAAAGTTATGTTTATTTTATACTATAGCCTCTTATGTTGGCAATAGCATTATGTGTAAGGAAAACAAGGTAAATACCTTAATTAAATACATTATTGCTAAAAATAACCCCTTGGGGCACCTGGGTGGCTCAGGCAGTTAAGTGTCCGACTTGGGCTCAGGTCATGATCTCGCAGTTCGTGGGTTCGAGCCCCGCGTCAGGCTCTGTGCTGACAGCTCAGAGCCTGGAGTCTGCTTTGGATTCTGTGTCTCCTTCTCTCTCTGCCCCTCCCTCACTTGTGCTCTGTCTCTCAAAAATAAATAAATGTCAAAAAAAATTTTTTAAATAAAAAAGAATAACCCCTAATCATCATCTGAGCTTTCAGTGAGTTATAATCTTCTTGCTGATAGTCTTTCCTCAATTTTGATGGCTGCTGACTGATTAGACTGAAATTTGGGGTGGTTGTGGCAATTTTCTAAAAATAAAACAACAGTGAAATCGGCCACATTGAATATTCCTTTCATGAATCATTTCTCTCTAGTATGTGATGCTGTTTGATAGCATTTTACCCAAAGTAGAGGGTTTTTTTTTTCAACATTAGAGTTCACACACTCTGCTTTATCAACTAAGTTTTTGTAATATTCTAAATCCCTTGTCATTTTAACATTTTTCATAACATCTTTACCAAAAATAGATTTCATCTCAAGTAACCACTTTATTTGCTCGTCTATAAAAATCAACTCCTTTTCTGTTCAAGTTTTATCAAGAGATTTCAACAATTTAGCCACATCTTCAGGCTTCTCTTCTGATTCTACTTCTCTTGCTTTTTCTACCACATCAGCAGTTATTTCCTCCACCGAAGTCTTGAACCTTTCAAAATCATCTATGAGGGTTGGAATCAACTTATTCCAAAATCCTGTCACATTTGTTATTTTGATGTCTTTCTATGAATCACAAAGGTTCTTAATGGCATCTAGAATTCTGAATTCTTTCCAGAAGTTTTTCAGTTTAATTTTGCCCAGGTTCAAATCAGAGGAATTACTATCAGTAGCAGCTATAGCCATATGAAATGTATTTCTTTAATAACAAGACCTGAAAGCTGAAATTACTCCTTGATCCATGGGCTACAGAATTGATTGTGTGTTAGCAGGCATGAAAATTACATTAATTTTCTTGTACATCTCCGTCAGAGCTCTTGGATGACCAGGTGCATTATCAATGAGCAGTAATATTTTGAAAGGAATCTTTTTTTTTTTTCCTAAACATTAGTACATACCTGTAAGCTTAATATATTCTTTAAACCATGCTGTAAACAGATGTACTATCACCCAGGCTTCGTGGTTCCATTTATAGAGCACAGGCTCTCTATAGAGTAGATTTAACATAATTTATAAAGGCCCTAGAATTTGCAGAATGGTAAATGAGCAGTGGCTTCAACTTAGTCATTAAGTCACCAACTGCATCAGGCTTAACAAGAGAGTCAGTCTGTTCTTTGCAGCTTTGAAGCCAGGCATTGACTTTTCCTCTTAAGCTATGAAAGTCCTAGATGGCATCTTTTCTAATAGAAGGCTATTTTATCTACATTGAAAATTTGTTTATACTTGCCACCTTTATGCATCATCTTAGCTAGATCTTTGGACAACTTGCTGCAAATTCTACATCAGCACTCACTGCTTCATTTTATACTTTTATGTTATGGAGATGACTTCTTAAGCCTCATGAGCTAACCTCTGCTAGCTTAATTTTTTTCTTCTCCAACTTCCTCTCCTCTCTCAGCTTTGAAAGAATTGAAGAGAGCTAGGGCCTTGTTCTGGATTAGGCTTTGGCTTAAGGAAATTCTGTGACTGGTTTGATCTTCTATCCAAACCACTCAAACTTTCTCCATATAAACAATAAGGCTGTTTTGCTTTCCTATCAGTTGGGTGTTCACTGGAGTAGCTAGCTCTTTTAACTTTCTTCAGGAAATTTCCCTTGCATCCACAACTTGACTAACTGACACAAGAGATCTAGCTTTTGGCCTGTCTCAGCTTTCAAATATGCCTTCCTCATTAAGCTTAGTCATTCTTAGCTTTTGATTTAAAGTGAGAGACATGAAAATGTTATTTTCACTTGAACACTTAGAGGCCATTATAAATTGTTAATTGGACTAATTTCAATATTGTTGTGTTTTGGGGAAAAGAGAGTCCTGAAGAGAGAGAGAAAGACAGGGGAATAGCCAGTAGATGGACCAGTCAGAACACACATAACATTTACGCATTAAGTTTGTCACCTTATATGGATGCGGTTCTTGGCAAAGAACAATTACAACTAAAAAACAATTACAATAGTAGCATCAGGGATCATTGATCACAGATGACCATAACAAATATACTGATAATGAAAGAGTTTAAAATATTGCAAAAATTACCAAAATGACTAATGATGCTGAACATATTTTCATAAAATTATTGCCCACTTTCATAATCTATTTTGCGAAATGTCTGTTTGACTCCTTTGCCTATCTTTTCATTGGATTGTCTTCTCCTTATTCAGTTGTATGCTTAATATATTGTGGATACAAACTGTCAGAGGCTGGCTCCGGTGGGGTCCAGGGGTCCCTGAAGGATGGACGGTGTTGGCAAGGGAGGGATGAGAGAGCCCCGGAAGTCTTTCTGGTCACCAGGCAGGCATCTCTTCTCTGACTGGGGCTCAACTTTATTTTATAATTAAGTGTTTGGTGGACGATACAGAAGTGTCATTTGCCTTAGACAGTGATTTCTGATGACAAACTTCTTTGACATGTAAGAATTTCCAGAACATAGATCTGTAGAAGACTCCTGCATAACCTTTATCAATAGTGATTGAGGTAGGTGATTTAGATGCTTATCCTATGGGGAAGGAAAGTATCTTTAGCATACAAGACAATGTTTTTAGCATAAAAAGGGTGAAGTTACTTCTTTGTGAGCAGAGGTCAATAGCTTGTTTAAGGAGTTTAAAAAAAAAAAAAAAAACAGGTCTTTCAGGAAACACCTTTGCTTCCATAATCACAAAAGAAGTTCCTCAACAGGTTCCTTCACAGGGAGCAATCAGCATATTCAAGTCCAGAATAAGTCACTCCAAATACTGATCACAAATGCCTTGGGGGGCTGGTGCTCCAAGCAGAAACAATTGGGTGGGGGTGGATATCTGTCCTTAACTCTAAATTAGGCTTTTTGTCTCAGGGCCAGACTCAATTGTAACTCGTGTTCTTAGCCCCTTTTATTATGTAAGTCTTGGATCTGCAAGGCCCATAGGAAGAGCTGTTTGACAATCATCCACAATGCTTTCATCTGAAATTTCTTTGGATAAGACAGGAATATGCTTTTCCTTATGAGGAATCTGTGGGGAATATCGGTCTGATATGGAATATTGTGAGGCCTGGTCAATACCAGCAGGCTCATTTCAACATGAGCCAGTAGTAGCAGAAGGAGATATCAGTTTTGGTTTCTCATGGCAGAAACTGTGCAGACGCTGCCATTTCCTCGCTGTGACTGTCATCCAGTGAGACCAGTTGATTGTTAGATGGCAACAATCAACACAATTTAATGCAATACCATAGATATATACATAAAGAAGTTTACCCTTGCAAATGCAAAAGAAAATGTATCATGTTATCCCCAACCATTCAAAGGACTTAAAATATTATATTCAATATTAACTTTATTGCTTTGATTCTCTCAAGATGGAAGAAACTTACATTTAATGTATATCCTGTATATGACTAGTACCTGTTTAGATGCTTTACATTCATTAATATAGAGAAAAAAGAACATGAAAGATATAATATGCATGATATGTATGGCCTCAGAATATTAATGAATCTCTTGATGGTTAGACACTGAGAAAACAGGGAACCTGAAATGTGAACTGAGGCTTTGAAGTAGGTGGTTTTTCTTTGGGGTTTATTCCTCTTAAATATGAGAATTGAGATCCCCTTATTCACCAAGTTTCACTGTTAGGACTGAAAAAAATGAGCCTATCTTTATTGACATGACTTAACTGTTTACTTCAGGAAATTACTGTAAATCACAATATCTGAGTAAGTTGTTTGCCTCTGGGCAAAAATCTCTCCTGTCAGGACAATATGTTGCTCACCTGCTCAAACAACTGATTTTCACACACCAATTTATTTATTAAGTCTCACTTCAAGAGTCTTGATGCTGTGTACTCAAATACTAAGCAGTTATATCAAATATTTTCCTCAACTGAGTTAACTCCATGCCTAGAAGGATCCATCTTAAACCATTCTAGAAGAGATCCCCAAACTCTGTAAGCATTATCCACTGACTGCCCGATTCTGAGACACTACAAACACTCTTTCGATGTAATGTTCTCCCTTGCCACAGTAGGCAATCCTTGTAGGGCAAACATTGGCTTAGGTCTTCCATTGAAAATATATGATAATTTTTCTCTCATTTTTTTTTAGGTGGTGTGTGAGAGTATAATTCAGGGATAGATCTTATTTCCAAAACTTCCATCCACTGGATTTGTTGGGTCTGCAGTTGCAGACAGTCCACCATTAGAGGGAGATCCTGAGCCATGAGGTACAGCAACAATATATTTAATTAACTACTGCCATCCTTTCATGATTTTTTCCTCTTAAAGTGTGTGTCTCCTTCAGATCGTATCACAGCTTTAAAAAAAATTAACATTTAACTCTAATTTCTGTTTTTCTACGTGGCAAAGTTTTACTAAAGATAATTTAAAATTATCAGTAGCCACTTTGGGAAACTTTCAACAAAAATTGTTCATTTGAGAGGTATTTTAAAACAAAAAGGAAGCAAAATTCCAAACATCTAGTGATCTCCAATTTTAAAAATTTGTAGGAGGAAGCTTCTATAATAATGTAAGATAACAACATTGCATCTTTAAATTTTCCCTTGTACAAAACAAGTTAAATCTGAAAAAAATTTAAAATGTGCTCTCTCTTCTCGCTTAGATTTTTCTGCATTGTTACTTGAAACTAAAAACTTTTGAGCTACTCTTTCTCTTCCCCCGTTATATGCCCCTCTATGCATTCTGCCTACACTTCTCTTTCTGACCCACTTCCTTTCAGTTTGGCTGGCCCAAAACTCACAAAGATAAATCATCTCTTCAAGTTAAGACCAACTCAGAACAGAGAAGTCCATTTTGGTTGACTTTAAGCCCGGGTCTTAGGCTGAGCTGAGAACACAGTTAAAAATCTCTAAAACTAAATAAGATAGAAAGAAATTACAGATCAATGTAGAATAGATCTAGAAATATATAATCAAAGATTTTCAGGTATGTATCAATTGTTTCATATGTTATTAGGAACCTCCTATGCAAAACTGTACATGGGAAAGAAATAATGAAGGCAACCTAATATACCCAGATTTGTTTGATTTTTATTTTGTATATGAACATTTCATTGTTATAGTAACATTGGTTGAAAAAACTATCCCTTTCACCATTGAATTGCCTTTGACCTTTATTTGAAAAAAATAATTGAGGCACCTTGATGGCTCAGTCTGCTGAGTGTCTGACTCTTGATTTCAGTTCAGGTTGTGATCTCCCAGTTGATCAGTTGAAGCCTGATTTGGGCTCTGAGCTTAGAGCAAGGAGCCTGCTTGGGATTCTTTCTCACTCTCACACTTTCTCTTTTCCTCTCTTTCTCTGTCCCTCCCTTGTGCTCTCTCTCTCTCTCTCTCTCAAAATAAACAAACTTTAAAAAAAGAAATAAAAAAAAAACAGTTGATGATATTTATGTGGGTGTATTTCTGTTCTCTGTTCTGTTGATCTATGTCTCTATATCTTCACCAATACAACACTGCTTTGATTAGTATAGATTTATAGTAAAAAAATATACTTCTAAACCCAACTTTCCCTTAGATTAAAACCCCAAAATTTAATTTATTGAAGCTTTTATAATTAATGCTTGCTGATTTCATTTTCCTATGCCTGATTTTCTCATGTGAGAATTAGTTGTTAAGGTTAACCTGTGTTCCCAAAATGTACTGAGTAAAGCTGAACCAAGACGAACCATCCTTTACTTCAGAAGATGAGCAGGAACATATTGAAAACATTTGCAAGCAATGCTAGGACCATATGGTAGGGGGAAGGGAAGAAGAGGAAAGTAGCCGTTGTGGGGCGTTGTGAGAAAAGGAGGTGGGTGTAATTTAGTGTGTGCAATATGGGCAAGAAGAGAAATAGTACCATGGTAAAATATTTTACTACCTTGACATCTTCTCTCTTCCAAGGTTAATCTATTGACATCTAACCTAGCAAGTTCATAGTGTAGATGAACATAAGACATACAGGAAGCAGCAGTTTTTTTAGAGTAACATATTAAACGGTATTTTTCTTATGTAAAAAGGACTCATGAAATAGAAGAGCTGTCTTACTTTTTAAATGGTGCTTTTTCTACAAACATAGCAAAGCAGATTGCAGAGCTAAAGTCCTTCTGTTCCACTGATAAATGTCCCTTTACAGAGATTTGGCTCCCAGATGGCCATTCTATCTCTATCACCTACTCCCCCCAAAGAAATAATACTAGATGCTGATTTTTTTCCTCCAACCTGAATATATTTAGCTGTCTTTTGCAGTACTTCACACTGAGAGTGTAACTCTGAGTCAAGCTAGAACAGTCTCATTCATTTTGCATGAGTCGCTCCTATTTTTTTTTTTAAATTAATCTTAAGGCAATTTGGAATTTTTTGAAATCACTTCACTCTTGTAATAAAAGATTTTATAATAATTCTCTTTTTTTTAACCCTATTCTTCTAAATTAACGTGGCTTAAGTCTAAGCACAGACTATTTCTGCTGGGTTAATATCTTCAATTTGGAACAATTTGGTACCATGACAGACTTTTTCTCACTTTTTGTGCAATTCTTTAAAAGACGCTTGATTTTAGGATGCTAGGACTTTAAGATTGCCCTAATGTTAAAATCAATGTATGTCTGATAGCCACTGGTTATGGACTCTGTTTAAGTGCTGAATCTTAAATGTGCTGTAAGTGTGTGCATTTCCTAACTTGCTTGTGTCATGGTAAGCTGAGTAAAACATACCTAATCTCCTTGATTTGAAAACTCTGTGCAGACATTACAAAATGGCCAAATAAAGTGCGCCACAGAGTTGTAAAACTCAAGTGGTATATATTTTTGTAGTTCTTGCAGAGTGGTCCCATTACCATTAGGATTTAAAAGTCATGAAAGATTCAGCCCACCTGAAATATGTAATTGGAACAAGAGATCTTTATTTGTTCAGATTCCCACTGTCTTCAGAAGTTTTTCCTGTTCCTTTCTTCCTTCTTTTTGCCTCCTTTCATTCTTTCCTTCTTTTCTTTTCCCTCCCTCCCTTCCTGTTTTTCAGGTATTTTTTATCTACAGAAAAGAAACTACAAAAAGCATATTTGTAGTTCTAAATTACATGTTACTGGCTCTTAAAACTACATAACAGATGTCACCAGTTGTTCTGTCCTGATGACCTGTTCACATATTCAGAACTGGATATATTAAGACAGAGATGAACTTAAAGAGTCAGTTCAGTACATAGGACAAATGTATGAGTACACACAGCCATACACACACAGAAATGTTACACTGAATATTCCAACAATGTTCTGAAGATAATTATAACTTAAATGAAGATTTTTACAATCTCTAAATATTCCTTAAATATTCATTATCTGTCATATATTTGGTCCACAAATAGAAATCACAGTTGGTCCATTATATTGCTAACTCGAAATGATTTTCTGATAGTATTGGACTTAACAGTAGTGAAAAGTTCTTCCTGGTTTATCATCTCGATGGTTACATCATTTTTCTACAATAAAGACCTACCTTTATTTCATAACAGTGATACATTTTCCTGAAGTGTTGAAACTGTACTTTTCCATAAGGCATATCATATCTTTGAGGAATCAGTTACCATAATATCTACAAAAAAGCCATGCACAAAATAATAGAGGATTCCTTCTCTAACCAAGGATCAGAATTCCATAAATACTTTATTTATTTATTTATTTATTTATTTAATTTTTTAATGTTTTTTATTTATTTCTGAGAGAGATAGTGTGAGCAGGGGAGGATCAGAGAGAGAGGGAGATATAAAATTTGAAGCAGGCTCCAGGATCTGAGCTAGCTGTCAGCACAGAGCCCAACATGGGACCCAAACCCACAAACCATGAGATCATGACCTTAGCTGAAGTTGGACGCTCAACCAACTGAGCCACCCAGGCGCCCCAACCATAAATACTTCTATAAACACGTTAGATCCATGGATTTACATTACAATTTGTTTTGATCCTAAGCCAATTTAGGGAATTTTTCTAAGAATATAAATGCATACTAAATTAAATTTTTGCACAACATAATTTAGTGCTGAAGTCTTATGATTTATCTATCATTTTCCCTCAATCCCAAATGAAAATTTTAGTGCCTATGCCCTGAACTCTCTGATATAGAGGTTAAAGGATTTATTCAGGTGATGTGAAACAGAGCAATGAAGATGAAGTAGCTTCCTAATTGAAACAGAGTCAGTGTTTTGATAGGATAAGGGACAGTTGAGTAGTTGCCCTCATGGTTTTGATTTAGGCAGCAAATTTTGACTTTAAGGGAGACTCATGTTTGGGGATTATGCCTTTTGCTTGAAGTTACAAAGGTTGTCAGAACAGTATTTTTGTAGTATTATTTTTGAAAGCCTTGTGGTTTATGAGGTAGCTAAGGTTCCTGAAGTGGGAAAGAGCAGAAAGGAAAAGGAAGAGAGAGGGAGAGAGAGTGTGTGTGTGTGTAGGAACGCACATGCATACGCCCACATGGCATTGAGGGGCTCAAAGGCAAGAGGGAAAATGCATCTGGCCATTGTATTTGTCCTGTTAAATATTAAGAACCGCGTTTCTTTTGGTATTTTGTCTTTAAATAATGGCAGATAACACTATGTTTTTATGGAGGGGATGATAAGTCATCTTATTTATAAAACTGACCACTACTTATTTTATGTGTTGTTTTTTTTTTCCTGCTAATCTCTCTCAACTAAAACATGAGGCCCAGGAATCAGACTTTTTGCCTATTTCTTTTACTGCCTTATTCCCCAGACACATTAAAGGTGTTCAATAAATATTTATTGATATAATGAATAGTAATCATGATATCATGATCATACTACATGTATCACATCTAAGAGTTATTTTGATAAAAACAAAACCATTCACGGGAATTTTCTTGTCTATGAAAAATGTGTAGGTGCCTCAGATAAGACTCCAAATTGTATTTTCAAGATGGATCATTTCACAAAAAAATATACTGATTGTGTTGGGACCTTAAAATGTCTCAGAGTGTTCCTCATATTCTCAAAGTACATCAGAAGTCTGCACAATCAGAGCCCTTCTTCAGGTACTGGGAATACAGAGATTCAAAGTTAGTATCTATTTCAAACACTGGTTTTCAAATTGCCTCAAAGGAATTAAAGTAATCTGTGAAAAAAGAATGATAGGTGAGTTGTTATCATATTTTATCACCCTCAAGCCAACATATTGAGAAAAATAATATGTATAGGTAGTACATGTGACCTAAAGCAGATCTTTGTAAAAAATGGCTATCACAGTTCCTCTTTGCACAGTCAAAAGGAAAGAGATCTCTAATGTCTCCTTCTTCCTATAAGAATATCAGTCTTATCTGATTGAGGCCTTACCCTTATGACTCAACATTTATTATCTCTTTATAGGTCCTATCTCTAAATCTAATCACACTGAGGGTTAGGACTTGGACATAAGAATGTTGAGAGGCAGTTCAGTCCGTTACGTATTCATTAGTGAAAACAAACAAACAAACAAAATTAAATAAATGTTTATCCACTTATTCCTGAATTTAACTCCCATTTTTTGTACAGGAGACTATAATAGTTTTGTTTTTTTGTTTTTTTTTCTGTGATATTTGGGTAACCTAAGATTTTGACATGAGAGGTTTTTCCTATATGAGACTCAATAGGGTAACCTTATAACAAACCCCACAAGGCACAAAGAAAGCACATTCATGTTTAATATAGCCCAAAGTGCCAGATTTGTAAGAAAAATTCGTTTTTCCTTTTAAGGAAAATTTGTGAACCATATGAATATATTACCTGTTCAAAAAGATAAATATACAAAACTCCAAAAAATGGTTGGAAGCAAGAGCAAGCTCTATTTCCTACTAGTTATTATTGAGGAAATGGCTACCAAAAGACATTCAGGATAAATAGACAGGATATTAGTCTGTGTTGCAGAAACAATGGGACCCTAAAGTTCAGTGGCTTAACATAGCAAAGAAGTCATTCTCTCTTATGATCTTTCGTGAGTTAGATAGCAATCTAAGTTAAATATCCATGTGGTTACTCAAGAATTCAGATGCCTTCGACATTTTGATGCCGTCATTATAAGGCATCTAAAAAATTTCAGGGCAAAGGAAGAAAGAATGTGGAAGACTCATTTTTAAGTACCTCAAACCAGAAGTGATACACTTCACTTCTTCCCACAGACCATTATAGAACTAATCCATTGTTCCAATTTAACTATAATGGAGGGTAGAAATTACATGGAAGCACACAGAATATTTGGGGTGCTCTATTACCTGTGTCATACTGCAAATGTGATAGTATTTAAATAGGTCATCTTTAATAAATGTTAATATAATTAATATAATAGAGGTTTTTTTTTTAGATTTTCCTCAATCATTTGAATTACAAGTATCTATTCTATGTCCTCGTATCATCATATTTAAAATATATATCGTTAACCCTAAAATTGATTTCAGCTGTTTAAGATAATAGCTGAGGGGCATCTGACTTCAGCTAAGGTCGTGATCTCATGGTCCGTGGGTTTGAGCCCTGTAGCAGACTCTGTGCCAACAGTTCAGATCCTGGAGCCTATTTCCAATCCAGTGTCTTCCTCTCTCTCTTCCCCTCTCCTGGTTGCACTCTGTGTCTCTCTCAAAAATAAAGTAAAACATAAAAACAATTTTTTTTTAAAAATAGTAGATGAAAAACCAAGGTTCCCACTCTTCTATGTTTTTTTCATCATACTAGACTCAACTCATCCCCCTCTTTATGCTTTTTCATGGACCGGAGGTGAATAATCAGCATCTTTATTAAGATAACTTATTAAGTTATTAGGATCAATTCTTGTATGAGGGAAAGGAAGGAAGAAATATTAGATAAAGAAAGAAGTTGGTGACAATGCAATCTCAACTTAGGTCTTACCCAAAGCCACACAGAGCCTTGAAGTCTGAATAGTCCTTCAGAGTTTTACTATGATGCATAGAAGGCATCCGTCTCCATATCAAACTGTCATTAGATTTACTGCTCCTAAGAAGAAAGAGTGCCTTTGTTAAGTCAGCCCTCTAGCCAATGTCAGTTTCTGTAACTAAGTATATATCTGTGTGTGTATAGATATCAATATATATGTATTATTTTGAATTAATATCAAATTAGTTATTAATAATAAAATTTAAAAATACATAATTAGTAATTAAAGTTCAGACATATATCTTTTTTTTTCTTTTTTTTTTTTTAATAGTTTATTGTCAAATTAGTTTCCACATAACACTCAGTGCTCATCCCCACAAGTGTCCTCCTCCATGCCCATCCCCCCTCCCCCCACATCCATCAGTCCTCAGTTTTTGTCAGCATTCAAGAGTCTCTCATGGTTTGCTTCTCTCCCTTTCCCCCACCATTTCCGCCCTTCTTCTCCCCCTTGTTCCTCCGTCAAGTTCCTCCTAATCCTCCTATACGTGCAAACATATGATATTTGTCCTTCTCTGCCTGACTTATTTCGCTCAGCATAACACCCTCAAGGTCCATCCATGTTGCTACACATGGCCAGATTTCATTGTTTCTCATTGCCATGTAGTATTCCATGGTATAGATAAACCACATCTTCTTGATCCATTCATCTGTTGATGGACACTTAGGCTCTTTCCATGTTTTAGCTATTGTGGAGAGTGCTGCTATGAACATTGGGGTACATGTGCTCCTATGCATCAGCATTTCTGTATCCCTTGGGTAAATTCCTAGCAGTGCTATTGCTGGGTCATAGGGGAGTTCTATTGTTAGTTTCCTGAGGAACCTCCACACTGTTTTCCAGAGGGGCTGTACCAGTTTACATTCCCACCAACAGTGTAGGAGGGTGCCCGTTTCTCCACATCCTCGCCAGCATCTAGAGTTCTCTGATTTGCTCATTTTAGCCACTCTGACTGGCGTGAGGTGGTATCTCAGTGTGGTTTTGATTTGTATTTCCCTGATGAGGAGGGATGCTGAACATCGTTTCATGTGTCTGTTGGCCATCTGGATGTCCTCTTTGGAGAAGTCAGACATATATCTTAAACTGCT
Organism: Crocuta crocuta; assembly: GCF_008692635.1. Taxonomy (NCBI): domain Eukaryota; kingdom Metazoa; phylum Chordata; class Mammalia; order Carnivora; family Hyaenidae; genus Crocuta; species Crocuta crocuta. The sequence continues at coordinate 12,514,412 of NW_027530545.1, read as the reverse complement.
TCTTGACTACATGTTAAGTAACTTTAAGAAAGAAAACATGATTTCTGTCTCTTACCACTATCTTTGCAAGAAGCATAATTGTTGACTGATTAGCTAAATATTAAACCTTAATATCTTTCATTTCAATGACACAATGAACATTAATAAACTAATAATGATTTTTAATTCTATTAAAGCCAACATGCTCTCTGCCAAGTCAGTGATTGTTTTATTTGCCATCTGGAGTTACTGTTGGCTGGAGATGGATAATGAAGATGTTAAACAGGAAGTTCCATGGGTACCTGGGTGGCTCAGGCGGCTGAGCATTATCCCACTTCAGCTCAGGTCATGATCTCACAGCTTGTGAGTTCAAGCCCCATATCGGGCTCTCTGCTGAGAGCTTAGAGTCTGGAGCCTGCTTTGGGTTCTATGTCTGCCTCTCTTTCTGCTCCTCCCCTGCTTGCGCTCAGTCTTTCTCTCTCAAAAATAAACAAACATTTAAAAATTAAAAAAAAAAACATATAGACACTGGGAGAATGAACTTTTTAGGGTACCTACATTAAATGGACAGTATGATGGCCTCATACCAAAAGGAGACTCTAATTTCTCTAGCTTAATCACATTAGACAGAAGAATATGAACCATTGGTCATTTTAGGGAATAAGAATTGTAGAATTAAGAAACCACATTATCAATTCTTAATATAATTATAAAGAGAAAAGGAGATACTGGGCATTGCATCCTGACTCTTTGGCAGACAGCAAGATTAGATGGACTGTACTTCAGTGTACTTATTAACATAATTGGGAAATATCAAAACAAATGTCTCCATATGGAGGGAGGTGTAAATGTATTCCCTATAGTAACACTTAACTCATTTACTTACCACTCATACTCCATTCACTTACCAGCATATGTTTATTGGATGTGTACTACCTATTGAAAATATTAGTGATTTTACAGAGAAAGTTTTTATACTTAGATAAACAGAAATCTCTGAGTTGTTTTTGAGTGCTTTCATACATGTTTTGTTGTTGTTGTTCCTAATGTAAAACATATAAACACTACACATCTTCCCAGTTTAAGTTCTCACCTTCCACATGGACTACGGTAGCACTCATAAAATCTGTTTTGTATATCATAAACTCCTCACGATTAGGACCATGTTTTATCTATCTTTGGATCCCTTAGACCAATAGTAAAAACTTACAGGTAAGCATATTATAGGTGTCTATTGAATTAAGGTCATGTAGAAACTAATGTGACCCAATACATTTGGATTAATTTAATCTATACATAGCAATTATGATATTCCTAATATCTAAAATTATACATTTATTATTTTTCTTTATTAAAGAATTCAGTTTCATATGTGCTTGGGAAAATGTTTCTTTTTTTTAAATTTTTTAATGTTTATTTTTTGAGAGAGAGACAGAGAGATAGAGCAGGGGAGGGGCAGAGAGAAAGGGAGACACAGAATCTGAAGTATGTTCCAGGCTCTGAGCTATCAGCACAGAGCCTGATGCGGGGCTCAAACTCAGGAACTACGAGATCATGACCTGAGCCAAAGTCTAACACTTAACAGACTGAGCCACCCAGGTGCCCTGAAAAAGTGTATTTCTAAGGTGATTAAAAAGTGCAGAGGAAGATGAAATTGAAATAAAAGAAAGATAGAGCTTGGGGTTCAATAAAAATTCAGAAAGTATCCTTTGAACACCTGTTCAGTTCAGAGCATTGTGCTCATTGTTCACAGAACTTATCCCCTGCCTTCAGTGTATTTGTAAGAAAACTGATAGGGAATGAGATTTGGCTACTCAAATATAAGTAAAAAGGGCTGACATTGGCAGGAAATGCAAAATGATACAGAAACCACGAAGCAAATAAGCAATCATTTAAATATTTTACAATGTTTACCTTGGCTTATGAAATGAGTCAACAGTTAAGTATTTCTAAATGTTAAGTGAATGGGTAGTTGTGACAATTTTAAATATAATGATCAAATAAGGCTATGCATAAACATAGAGCAAGAAAATAGCATAGGTTAAAGTTAAAAGAAGATTAATTTATATCAACCTTAGTCATCTCAAATAAAAATATAAAATACCCTCAACCATATTTACATATCTAAAAATATGACAGATCATAATTGCATTTAGCCATTAATTATTTTATTTTTCAGCAAAACAAAGAAGTAGCAGACAGGCAATTCTAGACATAAGTATAGTCTTTCTTTTTTCAATTAATTATTTTTTTTAATTATGAGGAGATAACTAGAAGTGTTATGACCCGAATTCAAATTAATATTTGATTAAATTTCACAACACAACATGGAGCTATAACTGGAATGAACAGTTTGATGAAATTAAAATTACTTAGTAATAGATATGAAGCCAAGCAACTATTAAACTGCTTATTTCTTGGGATGTAATAGCAGATGCCAGAACCACAGTATAGATTTTCTACAAACACAACCCTGGTAGACTTTCAGAGCTTTGTGTCTGTGTGGATGAACAATTCTTGGTCCCAGTTTATATTTACTATAGTTCTTCAGACATGTGATGATGTTTTATAAATATCTGCAAATCACTAATGGTACAGAAAACACAAATGGTTTAAGTTCCTAATCTACATGTGTAAAGGCCAAAGGAAGGAAGGTTGTATTAAAATCAGTTATGTGCTAAAGAAAAAACGAAAAGAGAAAGTATAAACCCCTAGCATTTCCAAATGTGAAAGAAACAATTCCTTGGGAATCATTTGGAAGAGAAGCATCCTGGGGCAGGAGGAAAAATCCCTAATTAGTACATCGTAAGAGACATTCTTACAGGAAGATAAAGTTGAGAGGGAGAAAGGAGGCTGAGTTGGTGATTCATTGACACTTAAAATTGTTATGTTCAAGTCACTGTACCAGCTGCTACAAGAAGGTCGTCTCTTCCTTCAGTATGCTTGCAAGAGGGTAGATAGGGCGAACTACTGAAATGTAAAGGAAAACATGGTGAATTCTGTAGCAGAATTACAACTTATGCACTTTAGAAATATGGAGAGGTCTCACTCTATAAGCAATTCCCTCCAACCTTCAAGGAGGGAATTATCCTTGAGATAATGTCAAGAGCAGTGGTTCAGATGTTGGTAGTAATGAATGGGATAGAGACTAGGAACCAGTCTTTGGCTAGAACAAGTAGTTTGGATGATGAGTGTGGAAGTAGCCCTGAGAACTAATTCTGGAGAGCTAAGGTTTGATCATTGGTCAGCTAACTATCTCTTGAATTATGGATGAGTCACTTAGCCCTTCGAGAACTAATTTTCTCAGCTACACATAAAGGGAATTGAACTAGAAATCGTTAAAGTCATGCTTATTCTAAAATGCTCTGATCTAAGAAGAATACATTGGCTCCTGTTTTGAATAGCCTAGACTGCTAAGTTGAGAAGTTTCAAAAATTTGTTGGCACCTGAAAATTTCTGAAAGCTTTCTGAGCAACATAGTAATATGCTTAAAGTTATACATTTAGATGATTAACATAATGGGGATATGGGATTAACTTTTGTGGGAAGATCATGTAGTCTGTAATGTTCCTAGATAAGAGTATTGAGGCACTGGCAGAGGGAATGTATTCTAGAAGCTGAATCTGTAAGACCTGTCCTCTTGTTAATCAATGCCAAGAGAGAGAACACAGAAATAAAAAAAAAAAAAAAAAGGAAAAAGTACATACCTTTCAGCCTTGGCATCTGAAAGAATGTTTACCAGACCAGGTTAGGAAAGTTTTATGTATAAGGATCAATGCAAGCTGTTTGAAATGAAACTGTGCAATTGCCAGCTGGAAATTCAGGCTTAGATCTTTTGCTTCCAAGATATGGATTAGAAGAGGGCTTGCAAACTCAGATGCTTACAGAAACTACTAAAGTAACAGGCTATGTTCAAAACAATAAAAATGTGGGGAATAGAGAACACTGGCAAAATATGCCTTTCCAAAAGAATAGCTGCCACTCAATTATGAGACATCAGTGCCTGTTTTCCTAAGAGAGCTAGAAATTTAGATGATTTCTTTTTTTAAATTGTTGATAAGAAAACTAAATAAAATTAAATAATAAAACTTTCAAGCATTAATAGAAAGATAATAACCAAAATTGTGGGTGAAGGATAAATATTTTCAAAAGAGTAATTTTAAAGAGAGAAGTCTAAGAAAATATCCTCAAATAATTTTTATACTTTAAAGTCAAGTTAAAGAAAACTCTGATCTCTTCATATGGTGAGATCTCCAGAAATGAGAAAAATGTAAGAACAGTACTCAAAGAGAATGGAATGGCAAAGGAACAAAAAAAGCCATAGTGTCCACCAATGGGGGAGTTATATGATCGAAGACATGATAGCAGACTGATATGATAATATTAAAGAGGAAGGCTATAAATTATCTTGCATTTTTCTTTACATATTTTTCATTTTATGCTTTCAAAACTCTATATTGATGCTAAATGTGCTTGTTATATTGAATATTGTGCTCTAATAATAAATTATTATATAATTTATATAATTATAAGTACATATAATTATATAATAAATATAATTTTGACTCTCAACACCTAAAGATATTTATTGCAATAATGATGTTACCATCCATTACAAAAAGACAAGATGGACAAAAAGACTTAGAAGATTTAATTGGCCGTTTGTATTATTAGGTAGACAGATCTACAGTCATGGCTTTATTGAACACATATAAGAGAAACTAGAAAATTAATTTGATTTAACATTTCGGAGATATTTTAACATGCTCCCTCAACCATGCTCTATTCCTTGACTGGGAATGTGTTAGAAGAGCAAGTAGCTGTATCTTGCTGGATACTTCTCAGTCTCCTCTAGTAAGAAATTGTGTTTCAATTGTTGATAAGCCCTATGTTTTCTATGAAAAGAAACAGTTCCCTAAACAGATGGTTGACTGCAAGATTTTGCCACATTTCTCAAATATGCTTTGTAAACTACCAGCAGTCAGATTTAATTTTGTCTATGAGAAAGGAGCAATGAGTGGATGATGAAACTAGGCATCATTAACTATAATTTAAAGTAACAATCAAATGCATCAATGTCTTGAATAGCAATTATAAGGTATTATAAAAGCTCTCTTCTGAAAAGATTTTCAGATGTGCAAAGGATTGTCAAGAAAGTGTTAGAACATGACAATAAAGAATTTTAAGATGGGTTACAAAAATTGAAATGCAAGTGTGTGTGTGTGTGTGTGTGTGTGTGTGTGTTTGTGTGGTGTAGTGTAATTTGTATGTGGAACAAAGTAGGCACTCAGTAAGTACTCGCTGTGCATAAATTTTGTACTCTTGCTGATTACAGATTTGCCCTGAATTTCTTCTGGCAGCCATCAATAGAGCTTGGAGGCCTGATTGCCAACTTTTTCTCTTCTCATCTTCCCCACTATTCTGGTAGACCCTAGAATCTTAACTGTTTTCCGTCCCTGGTTTGTTATTAATTCTTTCCTTATAAGTATTTTAGTGTTTGTTTTTTTGTCTCCTCAGCCTACAAACTCAAATTTATTTCATGATTTAAGAAGCTATTTTTTTTCTAGTTACGTACTGCTATTTATTAAACAGTACCACTTCAAAATTAGTGGCCTAAACAACCACCATTTTATTCTGCTCTTGGACTTCACCAGTCAGAGATTTACACAGGGCGCAGAAGGCATCAATATCAATTGTTGCTCAAGGATATCAGGGGTCTCAGCAAGGAGATCCTGATACCTGAAGGTAGCTTGAAACTCTNCTGGGATTTGCTTAAATTTTCTTTCTCTTTCATTTTTTTTTGTAATGATTTTAGTATTAATTTTTGAGAGAGAGAGAAGAGTGTAAGAAGGGTATGGGCAGAAAGAGAAGGAGACACAGAATTTGAGTTGTCAGCACAGAGCCTGACACTGGGCCTGAACCAACGAGCCATGAGATGATGACCTGAGCTGTAGTTGGACGCATAACTGACTGAGCCATCCAGGCACCCCAGCTGAAATTTTCTAATGGAACATCTATACTTGTCATCTTCTCTTGAACTTGGGCTTCTTATAACATAGCAGCTGGGATCTGAGAGTGAGTATCTAGAAAATGAGAGTCCAAGAGACCCAGGCAGAGGCTGCATGACTTTTTAGGTCTTAACCTTATGAGCCCTAAGTTGTCACTTTCATCATCTTCTATTGGTTGTAACAGTCACCACCCAGATCTAAAGTTAGGGACATAGATTGCATCTCCTAATGGGGAAGATGGTTAAAAATTATAATCATTTTTAATTTATCGCTTAAAATTTATAACCATATCTTAAACACAAACTTTTTTTTTTACAAATAGTTTATTGTCAAATTAGTTTCCACATAACACCCAGTGCTCATCCCCACAAGTGTCCTCCTCCATGCCCATCCCCCCTCCCCCCCATATCCATCAGTCCTTAGTTTTTGTCAGCATTCAAGAGTCTCTCATGGTTTGCCTCTCTCCCTTTCCCCCACCATTTCCCCCCCCCTTCTCCCCCTTGTTCCTCAGTTAAGTTCCTCCTAATCCTCCTATTATACGTGCAAACATATGATATTTGTCCTTCTCTGCCTGACTTATTTCGCTCAGCATAACACCCTCAAGGTCCATCCATGTTGCTACACATACTTTTAAGCACATTCCCAGTTGGCTACTTGATATATAGGACATAATATTTTTAATTGCCAGTCAACAATTGAGGGAGCAGGTAGTGAGATAGATACTTGGCTGATTATCATTTAATGAGAGAAAGCTTGATCTGAATGCCATGGCAGCAAAAAGAATGACCAGCCAAATGTAGTTGGAAAGACCAATTACAAGTCCTCAGTGGTTAGACTCATAAGTTGTACAGCCAACTAAGGAGGGACCAATAAGGAAAAATTGCATGCCTGCTTTGGGTAAGAATTGTTATTCTTAACAATTCTTTATTTTCTGAGATCAACTCCCAGCTGCCTTTTAGGACTAAATTTCAGAAACATTTCTCTAGTTATGGTCCCCTGGCAGAAAATAGAGATAGAATATAAGTGTTTTAAAGTACATTCAGATGGGAAAATATTCTTCTATTCATATGTATATATGCATATAAATAGATAAGGAGAAATGAAAAGGTGAAGGAAAAGTGAAGTTGAAGTTAGAAATGGTGTTGAAAATTATATTCTGAGGTAGGCTTCACCCAGAAGTACATTTTTCTTCCTTTAAGCTCTTACAATATATATGCAACAATTTAGTATCTATTTTATTCTATTTAACATTTCTTTTAATTATATAAAGAGGTGCCTTCTCTGCTAGATGGTAAGGCCCTGCACATTTTAGTAACCTTTGAAGGAAATGAACTTTTTTTTTATGTTAACTCTCTTGTAATATAACAAATTGTCTTTCACATGGATGATGCACAATAATTCTTGCTGAACTTAATTGGACTCTGTTTTCATGTTTGAAAGTGCAGTGCACAAATATGATGGTTAAGTAATCAAAATGAACATAGCAAAATCTCCAAGATTTCTTGTGAGAGCTGGATATTTCAAATTGGTCCATGCAGTCAAGGACTTGTCTTTGTATGTGCATAAGACAAATTCTAGGACAGTTCACATTAATAGGTAAAAAATGAAAAGAAGGTTGTAGCAACTTTATATTACACTTTTCTAAATTTTCAGAATTTTTTCCAATAAAAATGTGTAGTTACAGTGGAGACTTATTATAAGATAAGTAGACAGCAAACAGAAGTGGTGGATGAGGTTGGGGCATGATACATAGTTGGGAGAAAGATAAATAAGAAAGATGGTAGAAGGGGGTGTAAGAGATATGGGACCACACTAAACAGGGGAATTCATGGGTTTTATGGACAGCATCATTTTCTTTACTTTTTATTTTCCTTTTTTATTAGTTTATTTATTTTTGTGAGACAGAGAAAACAAGTAGGGAAGAGGCAGATAGAGAGGGACAGAGAGAGGATCCCAACCAGGCTCTGTATTGTCATCATGGAGCCCGATGCAGGAATTGAACTCACAAACTATGAGATCATGACCTGAATCAAAACCAAGAGTCAGATGCATAACTGACTGAGCCACCCAGGCATCCCTGGACAGTGTTTTTGTCTTAAATCTTTGCATTATGCCAACCCTGCCTTCATAAAAGGAACTTTGTGATCCAGGGAAAATTCCTATGCTTTATACTCTTCAAGTTAGAAGAAGTTTAAGCATGTAAAATATTTAAATTTTTCCATTAGCTAGGTACTGGAATAGACACTAGGGATACATATTATAGGAAGTAATAAAAAATCAAAACCAATGTCATTTCAGCCTTTAATTTAAACAATGTTGAGGCTGAACATATACTTCTATATGTATGTGAAGTAACACTGTGCAATTTATTACTTGACACATCTCTAAAGGCAAGGGAATCAAAAGCTAAAATGAACTATTAGGACCTCCTCAAGATAAAAAACTTCTGTACTACAAAGGAAACAATTAACAAAACTAATAGGCAACCAACAGAATGGGAAAAAAAAATAGTTGCAAATGACCTATTGGATAAAGGGCTAGTATCCAAAATCTATAAGGAACTCACCAAAGTCCACACCTGAGAAACAAATAATCCAGTGAAAAAATGGGCAGAAGACATGAACAGACACTTGTCCAAAGAGGACATCCAGATGGCCAACAGACACATGAAATGATGCTCAGCATCACTCATCATCAGGGAAATACAAATCAAAACCACACTGAGATACCACCTCACGCCAGTCAGAGTGGCTAACATGAACATATCAGGAGACTCTAGATGCTGATGAGGATGTGGAGAAACGGGCACCCTCCTACACTGTTGGTGGGAATGTAAACGGATGCAGCCCCTCTGGAAAACAGTGTGGAGGTTCCTCAAAAAATTAACAATAGAACTCTCCTTTGACCCAGCAATACCACTGCTAGGAATTTACCCAAGGGATACAGGAGTGCTGATGCATAGGGGCACATGTACCCCAATGTTCATAGCAGCACTTTCAACAATAGGCAAATCATGGAAAGAGCCTAAATATCCATCAGTGGACAAATGGATCAAGAAAATGTGGTTTATCTATACCATGGAATACTACATGGCAATGAGAAAGAATGAAATCTGGCCATTTGTAGCAATGTGGATAGAACTTGGGGATATTATGCTAAGTGAAATAAGTCAGGCAGAGACAGACAGATACCATATGTTTTCACTCATATGTGGAACAGGAAGACCATAGGGGAGGGGAAGGGAAACAGCAAGTTAAGGAGAGGGAGGGGGTAAGCCACAAGAGACTCTTAAATACTGAGAACAAACTGAGGGTTGATGCAGGGTGGGGTGAGGGGAAAATGGGTGATGGGCATGGAGGTTGGCATTTGTTGGAATGAGCACTGGATGTTACATGGAAACCAACTTCACAATAAACTATATTTATAAAACACAATTACTTATAAGCAAACAGTTTCCTCATGACAAACACGACCCTCATTTATGTGTGCCTATCAATACAAAACTATCATGCCATAATCTCTGTGCAGTTTCAATGAGTCCCACATCTTGCAAGATACACTTAAGGTCAACTAGCCAGCCTGGGACATAAAATGTGATAACTATCCTCCCATGACCTTCTGTTAAAAAATAATATAAGACTTATTTAAGGTGGAATTCACCTTTACTGGATTAAGTCTCATAAATATAAACATACCTTTATGGAAACAATTGATTTCTCTGGCAGTGGTTCAGGGGAGTCAACTGTTCACACATTGTTTCTGTGTTTAAGGAACTTAGAAGTTAAGAACATGTGGTATCTTAACATTTATCTACAAAGCAGTTTATCAAACTTAAAGTGAAGGAAAATTTTATCCAATTTTGTCCTACTATGATTCTCAGGGGTTCCATCTCCACTCATTCATTCAACTACTTGAAATAGATGACTGTGTAAATTAAGAACACATGGTATGTATGGAAATGATTCTAAGACATATACAATATTTTCTTTTGTTAATGTTCATTTTTTTTAAAGAGAGAGAGTGGGGGAGAGACAGGAAGGAAAGGGAGACAGAGAATCTGAAACAGGCTTCACGCTGTCAGTACAGAGGCCAACACAGTGCTCGAACTCATAAACTGTGAGATCATGACCTGAGCTGAAATCAGGAGTTGGGTACTTAATCAGTGGAGCCAACTAGTCACCCCTTGGATGCCATACTTTTGCCAGCTGCTCTGGCAATTTTTAAAATTCCTAGGCATTCCAGACTCAACATCTTGGAGGCCAAAGTAATCTACCTCACTGATATTTTCATCAAGAATGTTCTCAAGGAAGCCAATAGCCAAACTTCTGTCATGGTTCAAAGGCATGTCTTCCCAAATGATAATCTGGAAAAATTGACAAGAGATATCCAAAATTTGTCCCAAAGAGGGAAAAATTTAATTGGAAGCTTAACAATTGTTGGCTTAATAAAAGAGTACTCTGGTTTGGACCAAATAACAATCAAGACCTATCAGAAATTCTAGAATTCCCAGTACTTACTATTGTACATGCACTGAACCATTGATCTTCTGACAAACTGATAGCATTCATAGACCAGTATTTGTGTGGAAAACTTAATAAGGCTGCAAAAAGTGGCTACCTCACGTGTCCTGCCTGCCCAAAGTATAATCCAGGGAAACCTTTTCACACAAATGAATTTCATACAACTTCGCTCTCAATATATTTCATAATATATATTTTCATAATATATTAAATAAATATGTTTTAGTCATGGTTTATATGTGTCCTCACTGGACAAATCTTTCTCTTATAAATAGGCCAATGATTTTTCTGTTGGAAAAGATTATACCTTTCTCGAGAACTCCTCTCAGACTTTATAGTGTTTAGGTAACCTATTTTACCAGTCAGGTGCTTTGAAAAGTCTGTGCTATTTGGTCAGTTTTACAGCCTTTTCATTGTGTATACCATCCTCAAACCTTAAGGTTAGTTGAACACACCAAAGACACTATTAGGACTCAATTGGCAAAACTTGTTAAAGCCTTTTCAAAAACCTTGGCTGAAAGCATTGCCATTGATTCGTCTAAATTTCAGATCTACCCCTTGGAAGAGCATGCCCAATATACTTGGCTCTCGCTTCTTTTGACCAACTGTTGATAAAGGAGATATATTGCAATATTGTAAAGTCCTCATTGGTCATATTAAAAATAACCATGCTTTGGGGCACATATTGGGTCAGTTGGTGAAGCATGCAACTCTTTTTTTTTTTTTCTTATTAATTAACTTATTTATCAATTTACATCCAAATTAGTTAGCATATAGTACAATAATGATTTCAGGAGTAGATTCCAGTGATTCATCCCCTATGTATAATACCCGGTGCTCATCCCAACTAGTGTCTTCCTTATTGCCCTTTACGCATTTAGTCCAACTCCCCACCCTCAACCCCTCCAGCAGCTCTCAGTTTTTTCTCTGTATTTGAGTCTCTAATGTTTTGTTACCCTCCTTGTTTTTATATTATTTTTCCTTCCCTTCCTTTATGTTCATCTGTATTGTATCTTAAACACCTTGTATAAGTGAAGTCATATGATATTTGTCTTTCTCTGACTAATTTTGCTTAGCGTAATACCCTCTAGTTACATTCACATTGGAAATGGCTATATTTCATTATTTTTGACTGCTGAGTAATACTCCATCATATATATATGCATAAAATGTGTCATCATATACATATGCATATATATGTATACATATATACATGTGTATATATATATATGTATATATATATGATGTATACATACGTATATATATGTACCACGTTCTTTATCCTTTCATCCATCAATGGATATCAGGCTCTTTCCTTGCTTTGGCTATTGTCGATAGTGCTTCTATAAACACTGGGGTGCATGTACTCCTTTGAAACAGCACACCTGTATCCCTTGAATAAATACCTACTAGTGCAATTTCTGAGTTGTAGGTAGTTCTATTTTTATGTTTTTGAGGAACCATCCAGAGTGGTTGCATCAGTTTGCATTCTCAACACCAGTGCAGGAGAGATCCTCTTTCTCTGCATCCTCAGCAACATCTGTTGTTGCCTGAGTTGTTAATGTTAGCCTTTCTGACAGGTATGAGGTGGTATCTCACTGTGGCTTTAATTTGTAAATGTCCCTGATGTTGAGCATTTTGTTGTGTGTCTGTTAGCCCTTTGGAGGTCTTCTTTGGAGAAGTGTCTATTCATGTCTTTTGCCCATTACTTCACTTGATAATTTGTTTTTTGGGTGTTATGTTTGATAAGTTCTTTATATATTTTGGATACTAACTTTTTATCTGATATTTTATTTGCATATATCTTCTTCCATCCTGTAGGTTGCCTTTTAGCTTTGATGCTTGTTTCTTTCACTGTGCAGAAGCTTTCAACTTTAATGAGGCCCCAATAATTCATTTTTCTTTTGTTTCCCTTGCCTCCACAGACATGTTGAGTAAGAAGTTGCTGCAGCCAAGGTCAAAGAGGTTTCTGCCTGCTTTCTCCTCTAAGATTTTGATGGCTTCTTGTCTTATGTTTAGGTCTTTCATCCATTTTGAGTTTATTTTTGCGTATGGTGTAAGAAAGTGGTCCAGGTTCATTTTCCTGCACGTCACTGTCCAGTTTTCCCAACACCATTTGTTGATGAGACTGGCTTTATTTTTATTCCATTGGATATTCTTTCCTGCGTTGTCAAAGATTAGTTGGCCATTATTTTGTAAGTCCATTTCTGGATTCTCTATTGTATTCCATTGATCAGAATGTCTGTTTTTGTGGCAGTACCATACTGTCTTGATGACTACAGCTTTGTAATACATTTTGAAGTCCAGGATTGTGATGCCTCCAGCTTTGGTTTTCTTTTTCAAGATTGCTTTGGCTATTCAGGATCTTTTGTGGTTCCATACAAATTTTAGGATTGTTTGTTCTAGCTCTGTAAAGAACACTGGTGTTATTTTGACAGGGATTAAAGTGAATATGTAGATTGCTTTGGGTAGTATCAACATTTTAACAATATTTGTTCTTCCATTCCATGAGCATGGACTATTTTTCAACTTTCTGTGTGTCTTCTTCAATTTCTTTCATAATATTTCAATAGTTTTGAGTGGATAGATTTTTCACCTCATTGGTTAGGTTTATTCCTAGGTATTTAATGGATTTTGGTGCAATTATAAATGGGATCAATTCTTTTATTTCACTTTCCCTTGTTTCATTAATGGTGTATAGGAATGCAACTGATTTCTTTGCATTCACTTTATATCCTGTGACTTTGCTGAACTCATGGATCAGTTATAGCAGTGTTTTGGTGAAATCTTTTGGGTTTTCAGTATAGAGTACCATGTCATCTGTGAAGAGTGAAAGTTTGACTTCCTCTTTGATTATTTGGATGCCTTTTATTTCTTTGTGTTGTCTGATTGCTGAAGCTAGGACTTCTAGTACTATGTTGAATAACAGTGGTGAGAGTGGACCTCCCTGTCATATTCCTGACCTTGAGGGAAGCTCTCTGTTTTTCCTCATTTAGGATGCTATTAGTGGTGGGCCTTTCATGCATGGATTTTATGATCTTGAGGTATGATCCTTCTCTCCCTATTTTCTTGAGAGTTTTTATCAAGAAATGATGCTGTATTTTGTCAATTTTTTTTTTCCTGTATTTATTGAGACGATCATGTGGTTCGTGTCCTTTCTTTTATTGATGTGATGTGTTATCACATTGATTGTTTTGTGGATATTGAACTAGCCCTGCATACCAGGATTAAATCCCACTTGTTTGTGGTGAATTCTTATTTTAATGTATTGTTGGATCTTGTTGGCTAGTATCTTATTGAGAATTTTGCATCCATGGTCATAAGGGAATTGGTCTGTAGTTCTTCTTTTTAGTGGGGACTTTGGTTTTGGAATCATGATAATTCTGGCTTCATAGAATGAGTTTGGAAGTTTTCCTTCCATTTCTATTTTTTTGGAACAGCTTCAAAAGAATAGATGTTTAACTCTTCTTTAACTGTTTGATAGAATTCCCCTGCAGAGCCATCCAGCCCTGGACTCTTGTTTTCTGGGAGATTTTTGACTACTAATTCAATTTCTTTACTGGCTAAGTGTCTGTTCAAATTTTCTATTTCTTCTTTATTCAGTTTTGGTAGTTTATATGTTTCTAGGAATCTGTCCATTCTTCCAGATTGCCCAATTTATTGGCATATAATTGTTCATAATATTCTCTTATTATTGTTGTATTTCTTCAGTGTTCATTGTGATTGCTCCTCTTTCATTCTTGATTTTATTTATTTGGGTCCTTTCCTTTTTCATTTTGATCAAACTGGCTAGGGGTTTATCAATTTTATTAACTCTTTCAAAAAATCATCTCCTATTGTCATTGATCTTTACTGTTTTATGGTTTTGATAGAATTGATATCTGCTCTAATCTTTATTATTTCCCATCTTCTGCTTGTTTGGGGTTTTAGTTGCTGCTCTTTTTCCAGCTCTCTAAGGTATAAAGTTAGGTTGTGTATCTGAGACCTTTCTTCCTTCTTCAGGAAGGCCTGGATTGCTATACTTCCCTCTATGACCACCTTTGCTTTGTCCCAAAGGTTTTGGGCTGTGGTGTTATCATTTTCATTGGCTTCCATGTACTTTTTAATTTCCTCTTTAACTTCTTGGTTAGCCCATTCGTTCTTTACTAGGATATCCTTTAGTCTCCAAGCATTTGTTATCTTTGCAAATTTTTTCTTGTGGTTGAGTGAAACTTACCTTTCATGCTCGTGTGGTCTAAAAATATGCACAGTATGATCTTGATCTTTTTGTACTTATTGAGTGCTGATTTGTACCCCACTGTGTGATCTATTCTGGAGAATGTTCCGGGTGTACTCGAGAAGAATGTGTATTCTGCTGCTTTAGGAAGAAATGTTCTGAATATATCTGTTAAGTACATTCGGTCCAGTGTGTCATTCAAATCCATTGTTGCCTTGTTGATTTTCTGTTTAGATGATCTGGCCATTGCTGTAAGTGGGATTTTGAAGTCCCCTACTATTATGGTATCATTATCAATGAGTTTCTTAATGTTTCACTAATTGATTTATATATGTGGGTTTTCTCACGTTTGGAGCATAAATGTTTACAATTGTTAGATCTTCTTGGTGGATAGACCCCATAGTTTTGATATAATCGTTTCTTCATCTCTTGTTACACTCTTTATTTTATTTTTTAAAAATTTGTTGATGTTTATTCATTTTTGAGAGACAGAGCATGAATGGGGGAGGAGCAGGGAGAGAGGAAGACACAGAATCTAAAGCAGCCCTAGGCCCTGAGCTGTCAGCATGGGTCTGACACGGGGCTCAAACTCATGAGCCATGAGATCCTGACCTGAGCCAAAGCCAGATGCTTAACCAACCCACCTAGGTACCCCAATAGTCTTTATTTTAAAATCTAAAATCTGGATTGTGTGATATAAGTATGACTACTCCAGTTTTCTTTTGGTGACCATTAGCATGACAGATAGATCTCCATCCTCTTACTTTCATTCTGAAGGTGTCTTTAGGTCTAAAATGGGTCTCTCATAAACAGCATATAGATGGATCTTCTTTTCTTATCCATTCTGTTACTCTATGTCTTTTGATTGGAGCATTTAGTCCATTGACATTTATATTGAGTACTGAAAGATAGGAATTTATTGCCATTATGTCACCTGTAGAGTTGGAATTTCTGGTGTTGTTCTCTGCTCCTTTCTAGTCCTTATGGCTTTTGGCTGGCCAGCCTTTCTTTCTTTCCTTCTTTCTTTCTTTCTCTCTTTCTTTCTTTCTTTCTTTCTTTCTTTCTTTCTTTCTTTCTTTCTTTCTTTCTCTCTCTCTCTCTCTCTCTCTCTCTCTCTTTCTCTCTTTCTCTCTTTCTTCTTTCTTTCTTTCACCTTTTCTCCCCTCAAAGAGTGCCCCTTAAATTTTCATTCAGGGCTGCATTGGTGGTCACTAACTCCTTTAGGTTTTGTTTGGCTGGGAAACTTTTTATCTCTACTTCTATTTTGAATGATAGCCTTGCTGGATAAAGAATTGTTGGCTGAATATTTTTCTAATTCAGCACATTGAATACATCCTGCCACTCTTTTGTGGCCTGCTAAGTTTCTGTGGATAGATATACTGGGAACCTGATCTGTCTTTCCTTGTAGGTTAAGGACTGTTTTTCCCATGCTGCTTTCCTTGCCTGAGTATTTTGTGAATTTGACTATGGTAGGCCTTGTTGATGTTTTTTTTTGTAGAATCTAATGAGAGTTCTCTGCACTTCCTTGATTTTGATGTCTGTGTCTTTCCCCACATTAGGAAAGTTTCCACTATGATTTGCTAACATAAACCTTCCAACCCTTCTTTCTCTCTTTATCTTCTAGGACCCCTGTGATTTGGATGTTATTTCTTTTTAATGAGTTACTGAATTTTCTAAATCTTGTATTGTGATCTTTTGCCTGAGTTCCCTCTTTTTTCTGCTTCATTATTCTCCATAAGTGTCCTCTATATCCCTGATTTGCTACTCTGCATCATCCATCCTTGCTGCCGTGGCATCTATTTGATATTGCATGTCAGTTATGGAATTTTTAATTTCATTCTGACTAGATTTTACTTCTTTTTTCTCTGCAGAAGTGGATTCTATGCTTTTTCCTAGCCCACCTAGTATTTTTATTATTGTGGGTTCTAAATTCTGGTTCAGACATCTTGCTTCTATCTGTATGGATTAAGTCCCTGGCTGTCATTTCTTCCTGATCTTTCTTTTGGGGTGAATTCCTTCATTTCATCATTTTGAAGGAATAAAATGAATTAATAAAAATAATTAAAATTAAAAAATTAAAAACAACACAAAAAATCAAATAAAGGATGCTAGATCCCTGGTGTATTTGGTCTTGTTGTTGAAAGAAGCTTGACTGAATAGAAAAAAAGTGAAAGAAAAGAAAAGGAAAAAATGGAGAAAAAAAGAAAACGTTTGAAAATTTTAAAAATGAATACAATAAAATATAATAAAATGAAATGATGAAAGTAAAATAGAATTTTAAAAATTTACAAAAATTAAAAAATATAGAAAAAAATTAAAAAATATTTTTATAAAAACAGAAAATAGAAATAGTTTTTTTCTCTTTTTGTAATGAATAAGAAAAGAAGAAAAAAATGAGTAAATGGCACAGAACAGAATGAAATACGATTGAAATTATATACAGTCCCCTAGAAGTCAAATTATGAAGCCCTTTACAATCTGTAAACTAAGCAAGTGGAGAGATTTGTGGTGTTCCTTGAGAGTACAATTGGCTCACTTGAGTGGTTTAGTGAAATGGCTTCACTAGACGGCATCCACTAGATGGCACTGCTTAGCCCATTGGGGTGGATTGTGGCACAAGTAGGTGTGTATGAGCATGTGCGGAAGGGTTAAAAATGAGGCCACCCAGCTACCCAGTGTCTAGTATCAGAACTCTGCTCTCCCTGACCTGCAATCAATCATCTCTCCTTTGTCTCCAGCTTCTGTCCACTCCCTGCTTCTATGCTGTCTATGATCAAGCCATCAGCCTGCCAGGCTGCACCTCCCTCCTGAGTTTTTTTCTCATATGAGGCTGTATTTCCAAATCCCTAACTTCTGAGGGTCTACAGTTTTGACCTGCTCAGTCTCTCTGAGCAATGCCTGGGTGCCAGCCCACCCCCAGGAACATTGACATGACTGTGCTGCTACAGATGCCCAAATACTATTGCCAGATGTCAACCTGCCCCAGAAAAAGTTCATATGATTGCATAACAGCGACATTTGAGGGACTATGGTAAATCACAACACACATCTGGCACCAGACTTCAACCTTAATGTCCTCCTTACAACACCAGTGAGTATGGCTGTTCTTGGGGTCTGGTGTGACATTTGCCTGGTGAGGGAGGCCACACAGACTCTACGAAATGTCTTCCCAGCTGGGGAACTGCCTCTCCCCATGTGACACAAGGACCCCTTGACCCTTCTCTCTGCTCCTGGGGATACACCCTTCCGACCAGAGCTCCACCAGATATCAAGCTGTGGAGTTTCATACTCTGTGCTCCCCCTAAGAGTCTTAATGGAATTTTAGCCCTCTCCTTTCTTCTTTCTCTCTTTTTTGTTCAGTCCCTTGGAGCTGTTTCCACTCTTCTTGTTTCTCTCCAGCTGCCTTGGGGGGGGG